>NC_136907.1:78583017-78694398 GCF_949606895.1 Notothenia rossii | reverse complement strand
AAAAAGTACACAGGGGTTGTTTGAAATAGCAAATGTCTACACATGTACATATGCATACATATCAACATACATATATACATTCAATACACATACATGTGACCATACATACATATCTATACATATACATTCAATCGGTGTATAGAAACAGTCAAACAAGGGATGGTCGTCTTTGGGATATGTAAATCCTCCACTTTTTCCATATTTCTTCAAATGTGTTTTCCTGAAGTCTCATCGAAAAGGTGATTCTTTCCATAACACAGATTTCATGGATTTTGTCATACCAGTTGTCAAAAGAAGGGATATCCGCTTTGAGCCATTTTCTAGTTATTGCTTTTTTTGCTGCAACAGTAAGAATTCCAAATAATTGTTTTGTTTTGGAGTTTGTGGGGATTGAATGTACGAGCCCAAATAGAAATTCGTCTCAGTTTAAAGGGATTTTTTCCTGTAGTATTATTTCAATTTCGATATGAATCTTTTCCCAAAAAGTTACTATTAAAGGACAAGCCCAAAACAAATGGTAGTGATGTGCTAGCTGAGAACCACATTTCCTCCAGCAGCTGGGGGGCCCTAGGTGATGTGATGACTGAGCAGGGCTGAAAAAGTACCTGCTCAGCATCTTCCAACTAAACATTCTGTAGGTGCCTGAGCTCGAGATCTTCCATTGAAAAGTACAGTAATTTGTCCAGACTTCGTCAGGGATTGTTTTTTTGGTTTCGTTTTCCCATTTATGTTTTATATAGAAAGTATTTTCCTTTTTAATATCTTGAAGAGCCTGGTAAAGTTTTGAGATTACTTTCATCCCTGTGTCTGATGTGTATGCACTGGTGAAAACTATTAATAAAGGGTTTTCAAGGGCCTTCTGGCTGTCTGGTAGGGAACTATTTAAGTAATGGCGTACCTGTAGAAATCTAAAAAAATCACTGTTATTCAATCCATATCGTTTTTTTAGTGTTTGAAAATCAAAAATGGTTCCTTTGCTGAAAAATGTGCAATATGAAGTAAGGCCATGTTTGGCCCAATCTTTAAATGTTTTATCCAGCTTGATCGGGGTGAAATCAAGATCATGTGAGCACCATCTTAATATCTTCATTTCGTCCAGCAAGTCACTCCTGGTAAGGACCCTTAACCATAACTTTAAGGAGAGGTTTATCCAGCGGTTATCTTTTTCCAATAAGTTTTTGACATGTCTTTTATCCCCTAACCTTGCCTCGATGGGTACTCCTCCTGATACATTATTCTCAATTTCTTTCCATCTAGCTCTGTAGTCTGGCTTGCACCAGCAGAACAAGCTTCTTAATTGGGCTGATTTATAGTAGTCCTTCAAGCAGGGGAGCACTACTCCTCCCTTGTTTTTTGCTAGTTGAAGAGTACAGAATCTAATCCTTGGTTTCTTCCCTTGCCAAATGTACCTTGATATGGTTTTATCCCATTCGTTAAACTGCTTCTCTGTGATTTCAATTAGGTAGATTCTGGAAAAGGTATAAGAGTCTAGGTAGGATGTTCATTTTCACTGATTCTATTCGAGATTCAAAGCTCAGCACTGGGATCAAGTTCCATCTATTTATGTCTTCTTTTATTTTCTGACTTAGAGGGTTGAAATTTAGTGTATACAATTCCTCTGAATCTTTAGAGATGCTTACTCACAGATATTTTAAGTGATTCAGATCCCAATTAAGATCAATGAGTGAGTTTATATGTTGGCTTGGCTTGTAATTAAAGCTCAGTATTTGGGTTTTTGTTATATTGAGTTTGTACCCTGAGACAGAACTATAAGTATCCAAAAAAGTCAGTAAACTCAAGAATGATTCTTCTGGGTTTGACAGGTATATTAATATATCATCAGCAAATAATGATAATTTATGTTCCTGACCATATACTTCTACACCGGTAATATTGTTATTTTGAGTAATCCCCAAACTCAGAGCTTCGATATAAATTGTGAATAGCAGAGGGCTAATTGGACATCCCTGTCGTGTCCCTCTCTCAAGGTAGAAAGAATTTGATATGGCTCCGTTTATTAACCCTAACCCTATTCTTGCATAAGGGTTGTCGTACAGTGCTTGAACAGTGTTAATAAAGATCTTGTGAAAGCCAAACTTTTCAAGAACTTGGTATAGGAATTTCCAATTAACTCGATCGAAGGCTTTTTCTGCATCGAGGCTCAAAAGTACTGCCTGGAGTTTGTTTTTGGATATATGTTCAACTATATGTAGAGTTCTGCGGATATTATCTTGAGTTTGCCGTTGTTTGATAAATCCTGTCTGATCTAGATTTATTATCTGAGGGAGGATTTCTTCGAGTCTTTTTGCCAAAATGTGGGTAAAGATCTTATAGTCCTGGTTTAGCACACTTATTGGACGATAGCTTCCACAGTCACATTTGTCTTTCCCTTCCTTCGGTGTCAGGGAAATTACTGCTTCCCCCCATGAGGGGGGGGGCTATGCCTGTCTGAAGCACTTGGTTAAAAGCATCCCTCATTGTTGGGATCAATAGATCCTTCATTTCCCTGTACCATTCAGAGGGGAAACCATCTGGGCCTGCGGCTTTATTGGGTTTTAAGTCAGCGATTGCCTTTTCTACTTCTTTTCCCGTAATTTCTATAATTAATTTATGATTTTGCTCATCCCTCACTTTAGGAAAAGTTATCAAATCAAGGAAACTCCTGATGTTGGTTTTATCTATTTTAGGCTGTGAGTATAGGTTTTTATAGAAACAGACAAAAGTTTGATGTATGTCTTCTAAATTGCTATGTATAATACTTGTTTCAGGGTCTTTTATTTTATAAATTGTGTTTTCTACCTGTTGTTTTTTTAGTTTATAAGCCAATAGTTTTGCTGATTTAACTCCTACCTCATAATAACTTTGTTTTAGAAAGATCTTTTTTTTTTTATGTTGTTTGAGAGGATTTCATGTAGTTCATTCTTTTTTTTATCTATTTCCATTTTAGTTTTTGTATTTCAAGTTTTCTTATGTATATTTTCTAGATGTTTTAGTTCTGTTTGAAGCTGATTTGTTTTCTCTTTTCTTTGCTTATTTATGTTTGAGGAATATCCAATTATTTTTCCTCTTAGGACAGCTTTGCATGCAAACCCCACAGGATTATTGGGGACACTTCTCCATTATCATTGTCGTTCAGATAATCTTTTATATCGGTCCTGATTTGAGGCCTAATTTGGTTAAGAATTCCTGTGTTCAGTCTCCAGATTGTGCTTTTCCTTTCTAGTCCTAGATTTAATGCCATGGAGACCGGAGCATGCTCCGATAAGTCCATGGTCCCTATACTGCAATTTTGAACCCTATAAAAATCATTCTGATACAAAAAAAGATAATCAAGCCTTGAATATGCTGAGTGTGGGTGTGAGTAAAAGGTAAAATCTTTCGTAGACGGATTTAGGTCTCGCCATACATCCGAGAGTCCTAGGTCTCCCAAGATCAATTTAATGTTCATGCTGATTTTTTTTCCTCCTGAGGAAAGGGGTTTTGATGTATCTAAAGTTGGGTTAAGTCTAACATTGAAATCTCCCCCACAAATTAGAATTCCTTGAGCCTCCAATGATATTATTTCAAAAATGTGTTTGTAAAATGACCATTCAGATCCCGGGGGGGCATATACATTCAGGAGGGTAACTAAATTACCCTCCAAATTTCCCCGAATAAGTACATATCTCCCATCTTGGTCCTTTTCTTCATATGTGCATTCGAAATTTAATTTACCGGAGATTAAGATTGTTACGCCCCTCCTGGATCCCTTTCTGTAAGAGGATGAATATGGACTGAAGTTCCACTTTTTAAGTTTTTGGTGTTCCTGTTCTGTTAGATGAGTCTCCTGCAGGAGGGCTATTTCTGCTCCAACTCTTTTTAATTTTGACATTACTTTATTCCTTTTAATTGGATTTCCCAGACCGTTCACATTGTATGTAATTACTTTAATTGACCCTTTACTTTGCATGGTGATTATTTGCCTTTATTTTAAATCCATGAGTTCCTACATTTACATCATTTCTCGCATCCCCTGTTGTATATATAACATTAATAAAATCCCAAACTATAACCAAAAAAAGTATAACAAAGTAATATCCACAAACATAAGTGACATTGACTTCCAGGTTTAAGGCCACATATTGGGCCTTGGAGTGTTGTAGTGTGGAGGGAAAGTCTCTTCCTCTTAGTGATGGAAGGGGGCCCTCTTCAGCCCTTAAGCTGATACTATGGTCCATAGAATACAGAGAGTAGCAATCCGACCCAAAATGTGGCTCACATGTGCCCGTGATATAAGCCTTCTATTCAATTTGATCTCAAACTTTGGGTAGGGAGAAAAATAATAGTAGTAAAGGCAAGGAAAAAAGAGAACAAATAATAGTCTCATTTGCCTCAAAATAGCCGTATTGTTCTTGTTTCTTTTTAACCAAGATTTTCAGAAAGGAGTATCCATTAAAGAGGGCGTTCATGAAACATAGGCTACTTATCAGATATCCCGATGTCGAAGCTTCGGAGCCGTTCCTTGTAAAGTTGCTTGGAGCTCGGGTGCAGTTGACCTCCTCGCTTTCTGCTGGGTTCCCAGGTCAGACGGTTAATCTGGTCCAGTAGCGAGCTCGGATTTTTTAGGATAGTCACTGTTATCCCTCTCTTCACCATGTCTGCTGTGGCCTCCTCAGCCGAGTTGTAGACCACTGGATTATCATCATAAAATACTTTTAATCTGGCCGGGAATGGGCTCTGGAATCTCATGTTTCTTTCCTTAAGTGCCGCTTTGGCTTCCGCATACTGCCTCCTCCTTCTCTGCAATTCAGGTGCGTAATCATGGTCCGCATTGACCTTTTTTTCTTTGAAATAAAAACCCTTTTTCTGCCAGGCTTTTTTGATTACGTCTTGAAGGATTATTTGAATTATTTGAAGTATTAAAGTAACGTGTTATGGCAGGAAAGTTAAATCTGGTATATTCATTTTAATTTCACCTTATATATATTCATGTGTGTTAAATTTGAAGGGACAAAGTATATTTTTCCTCCCCAATATATTGAGGTGAAGTCTTTGTGTTTAGAGAGGGATGTGAGCAGGGGACATCCTAATTTGGGGATAGCTCCAAAACTCTGGAATGTTTCCCTCATAAAAGAAGAGGGTGCGTTACACATGCTTGGGGCAAATGTGTGTGTTTTCATTGCAGTAAATATATGTGCTGCGTGATTACTGTTCAACTATACCTCTGTTTTTATTCTTTCATGTGCGGGTACTAAATGCCTACAAACATTGTGGAGAAATTAGCTTAAACATGTTTTATTACTCTATATGAAATGGAAGCAGCTTTTATGACAGGGACGAGAGAGCTGGGGGAGGGGACATTCTTCTTAAGATTTTCAGCATGTCAATTATCAGGGAAATCTACTTGTTTTCAATAGATGTGTGTGGTTGGTTACTTTGTATTAATAATAACAGTATGTGTAAAGGAAGCTGGAAATATGCAATGTGAAACCTTTTATTTGAAGTAAAGATGTAAACAATAGCTCAAACAAATGGAAGGGCTGTAGGACAAATTAGTGTGTTCTCTATATTAGGCCTGTGTGAAGTTTGACTATTTGAAAAGCATCTCTAATACTGCTTAAGAGCATAGGTAATGTGTTCCTCGTTATTATTGACATGAAAGTGATTTACATGTATTAAGTATATTTAGCCAACTATAACAACTATATCTTAAAACATACTTTTAACTTGTGTGTGGTAACCTGAGGGGGGGAGATGGACTCAGGGACAAAGGGCCATAAGAGGGGATGTGTGTGTGCTGGCTGCAAGATGTGAAATAAGATAAGGAAACTTGTTGTTTAGAGCAGGTTCGTACCAGACACCAAAAGGTGTCTGGTCTTCGTCAAACTGAAAGAGACTTTTTGTTTCCGGGTTTCTTCTGGTGTGTCGCACTGATTGGGTGCGACAGGCCATGTGTCGGTCTCTCCCAATAAGATGACCTCTGGGGGAAAGCACGCACACACCTCCTTCTGTGTTTTAGTATGAAAGCCTGTGTTTTCCTTTGGTTCGCGCTCTTGTTTTTGACTGGCCGTTCCTGAGACCTGTCTCACACGGTGGTAGAAACCTGAGCCCGGAGTACTCTGCAGAGTGCTTCGTGATTCGGTGATGTATTTGTATTGTTACTTTGTATCATTAAAACAAGATTATTGTTTCACTTGTATTCTGGTGTTTCTTAATCCCTTCCTTTTTACGAATTTACCCAGCTTATCAAACGACACGCGGAGACGAGGTTGGTTTTAAACATCCTCCAAATCTCCAACAAATGGTGACCCGACGTGTCTGAGTGGGGTGTTTTCGGGGAAGAGACCACCAGCAGCAAGCGGACGAATGGTCCGGAGAAGAGGCCTAGAATAATCTCTGACAACTAAAACGAGGATCCTACAATTGAAAGGTGAGCAGACAAGCCTGTTTCTATCGAAGGTCTGTAATTGGCTAAACTAAATTTTAGAGTTGTCAGAGACATATTCCGGTGTCATAGTTGTTGCGGTGGAATATACAAATACATATTTTAGATAGGTAGGAAAGTTATATAACATAAAAGTGAATCAACGAGGTATGTAAGACGAAGGTGAAAGGCCCCATACTTTTTTCAGAAAGGAGACGGCTGAAGACTCGTTGGGGGATGTTCAGTGACCGTTTTCAGACGGCATCCGGAACGAATCTGAATAACAATTCTTAGGTTCATAGGAATCGAAGTTGAGTTATAAGTAAAATCCAAAGGAGAGTAACGCAACCTTCAAAAAAGCAATTTTGAAGTGACCGGACCTCATTAATCCTTTGTTCTGTGGGGTTGAATCTATAAAGCCAAACGTCACGATAAAGAGTTCTGTAAGCCTGGGTTACGACTCCATGTCAGCGTCACATCGTTGAAAGACGGTGTTGAAGCGCGCTGAGAGACTTGCTAAACTTGTTGGAATAAACATCGGACAATAAAAGCTGAATAGTGTACGGGGAATTTTTTATACATATAAAAGTGAATCAGCAAGTATTTCAGCGTAGGGTATAGAGTCTCTAACGGCTGGAAGGGTATAGAGTCCCTGCCTAGTGGAGGTATGGAGTCCTCACAGGCTATACTTGCTGGGGAAGCCAAGTAGAGTATCGAGTCTCTATCCATGGCTAAAGTGAATAACAAATCTGAGGTTCATAGGAACCAAAAGGTGCGTTATAAGTCTGTTGGGTTTAAACTCCCATTCTGTTGAAAGAAATATCGCATCTTAAAAGCTGGACAGACAGTAAGGAGGATATATTTCTTGTGAATAAATAGAATATATTATTGAACATGAAACAGCCTAAGTCAGATGAATAGATACGAAGTCATAATGAAGGGAGAATTTGAACGAGAGGAGCGTGAGTTAAGAGCTTACGAGGACAGTGGGTTCAAGCAGAAAAATGTAATAAAAGGATAGCAGAAGTTTTAATTGTTGAAAGAAGCCCCCTTTTCCTAAAGAGGCTGAGAGCTACAGCGGGGGAGAGAGGGGGGGTGTCAGTATTTGTCTGTGAGAGTTCCCCCCCCCTTTTCCTCTCGAGAGCAGCAGCAGCAGCCCGGAGTGTGTCTGCTTGCTTTTTTCTCTAGTGATCTGAAGTTGGATGGAAATACATTGAAAATGAACAGATCAAGGTGTGATTTGAAGTGGAAGATATATTGAAATAAATAAGAAACAATGATTTGCTGCTATTTAAATAAAGTCTTTGAGAACTGATTGATACCGTTGCATTGCGTTGTGAATTTCATGGTATTTGTCTTAACTATAATGTACCCACATGCATGTGGTTTCTTTGTCCCAGTTCATTTTAAAGTCAGCCGCCTCATGGCTAAATCTATTTGACCCCATGAGGTCAAGAGTCATTCTGTTAGACCACCATCTTCTGAAAGACAAATCATTGTTCTTTTGTCACATTTTGAATTAGAAAATAGTTCATTTTGCTAAATCAATTTATCTATAAATGTTGTAGTGGGAGTTTTGTGTTTGCTAACATTTTTAGGAACGACAGCACCAGGAGATGAGTAAACTCAAGAATCCTTAGAGTGTAAATACATAGAGAAAAACACATGTTTACACTCAAACTGTTTGCACATCATAGACAAGGGATTTAGACAATATAAATAAATATTCACCAAAAGTAATAAGTATAATGGAAAGTAGACATAGGCCTACACTTGAGTCAAATTACATTTCTGTGATCTGATCAGTGTGCTCTGCAGGTTTACTATTGTTCTAAGTAACAGTGGGATTTAAAATATTGGAGAAAATATGGAGATGTTCTTTCGTAGTGTGTGAAATATGTGATGCTTGAAACAGGTATTTCAATTTATGGAAGAAAATGGTTTCCTGAAAGAGTCAGGTTGGGTAGATATGTAACAATGGATGAAACAATTTATAGAGGGAGTTTTTGTAATATCATTAGTAGACATTAATGGTGTTGTTTAGATGGCATTTAGCAACTAAGACAGATAGTATGATTAGAAAGAGACAGAGTGGAAAGGGTTGGATTGATTTAATCTCAGTGTGCTAGATTTTTTATGGATAATGCGTCCCGGGACCTGGACTCCCCCTCTGAGTCAGAAAGGCTACGACCCAGACCCTCCAAGCAGACAAAAGACCTAACCCAAGAGGAGACTCCTCCTTCTCCATCAAACAGACAGAGAACCAGAGCTGAACCGTCTCCACCTGAGGTATCCAGAACCAAACCGCTGGCTGACATACAGAAATACTCTCATCAGTCCCTCAGACAGGACATGAAGCTGAGCCACGAGATTTGGCACAGGAGCAGAGTGGGGGACATGTGAGCAGAATCCAACCTCCATAAAGCAGCAGAGAGACTGTAAAGGAGGAGATGAAATGCAAAGCAGTGCAAGGAACAGTGGCATGATGTGGGCTGCAGATGTGACTGGGCCAAAGGCTGCCTAAAACAGTTACAGCAGATGGATTCAAGAGCTGATGGACTGAAGAGAAGACAGAATCAGAGGAGTTGGCATGGTCGATTAGAAGTGAGGAGGCCAGGGTCACAGCTTGAGACAACCAGGGGAGGAGAAAAGGAGAACGGGAATGAGTGAGTTTACACATAAACACACTTATTCACAAAACGCACATAGAAGACACCACATTTAAAGAACTTGAATTGACTTGATAAGTACGTAAAGACAAATAGATTTATTAACCATGAATTAATCGATTGTTAAATTAAAAATAGCAGTAAAGAGGTAAAGTAAAATGAGAAAATCACACTGAGGGAGACATGATGGAAATATTCACTACACTTTAAGCAGTGGGTATTTTGGAGTACAGAGTAGAACCATATTCTTCAATCTTTTCATCATGTTAACAAATTATTCTTTTAGAGATTTTTATTCATGTGTGAATAAAGTAGTGATCTCATTTGTTACAATATTGATCACCATTAAAAGGATAGTTTTAGGAACCACTCTATAAGACACATCTTTATTTGTATGGATAATGTTTAAGGGAGAGCTAGTGCCAAGCCACATATAGTATTCCAATCTAAAGTATTGATTTCACCATTGTGGCATAGTAATTACCATAAGAGGGCTTTAAGATGGAAATATGAAATGACTTCTGTTTTTAAATCCTTGATAAAGGAGGGAGTAATTGTTGCATGTTCGGACACCCAAGGTTCCACACACTGCTAAAGAGTTTAACATTGTTTTTTAAGTAGACCAGAATTGAAGATAATGAGTTATGAAATACATAGCAGAGCTACACAGATCCTAGTAATGGTTTGACTCAAGATAATAGTTATGTACACACGTTTCTGAAATAGATTTATTAGACATTTTAATACTAATTAGGTGTAAATGAATTGCAGTAGTAGTAGTACTATAAGGAAGTGAGTTTTGTACCAAGTTTCAGGAAAAGTGGGAGGCATAAGTCCCAATGAAAAGTTAGAACCATCTTGAAAATCATAGTTGAAATCATGAATGAATAAGGAATGGCGCTCCGCTTATGACATATTTTTGTAGATAAAGGGAACTATGCTGAAATACCTCTGAAAAGACTCTGCAGAGCACGACATGGCCAAAAGACTGAGACCATATGACCTTTGACCCTGACTGACAGTGTGACAAAAGCTCTGTCAATGACTGACCCTGGGGTGTACCTGATCAAACCTGACTTGACAACCAGACAGTGTGATTGTGAATGAATGCCGGCATGTGATCAGTGTAACTGCATGATTCTAAAGCAATAACTAACCAAGCATGTTTTTGGACTAACATATTATTTTGGAGCTCCATGGGAAACAAAGGTTTCCTAAAAATTCCACAAAAAGGGGAAACCGCACATGTGACCCGTTTCTAATCTACTTGATGCTGAAGATTCTGTTTCTTTTAGGACTAAAGGACGGAGAGATACACTTCTTTTCACTGGAGTGTTTACTGTGGAAATAATAATAATGGATGTAAAATTGTAAATAATGTTCGTTATGTCCCTAACCAACATTTACCTGACAGTTTTTCCCCCCTCCCCACTACAGGATTTTGTTACACATGAGTTCATGTGTAAAAAGGGGGGAGTGTGTATAAATGTCAACATGGCTGTAACATTCACAATTAAAAATGTTCTTTTAAGGATTGACAGAAACTTTCCGCCCCAACCCAGATGTTCAAACTGAGCATTGAATGATAGTTTTAGAATGAACCTGCTCCATACCCGGGGATAAGATACTGTTTGATGAATGTTGACATGTTTCTAAATATTGATTGAATTGTAATAGGTAACACAGAAGCAGTGGCCAAGGGAATACTGTGAGAGATGTAATTCCAGAATAGAATACCGAAGAAGTTGACCTGTGATAATGAAGCAATTTTGTAATATTTCAATAGATAGTAGAGTAACTGAGGTTTGAAATGTAGAAAGAACATATTACAGTTAAGCTAAAACATATTAATGTAATGAGACATACTTTAATTTAGACAACATCTTGCAACTAGCCTGGTAAAGAATTAGAAGTAAAAGCCATATACTTTATTGTTTAGGTCATGATGGGGATATACATTTAATTTAAATTCATAATAGAAAGACATTTGATGACAGTATGTTGGATTTCTGTATTCATTTTTCAGCTTGATAATAGACAGGTAGAAGCCGTATTGCCAGGTGCAATCGATGGGATTTCTGCACACGATCCAAGCAGAGAATGAAGTACCTTACAGGACAGATACACTCAGGAAATCATCCACCCTGACAGCATCATGACTTTAGTTCAATCAGGAGGGACGTGATGTATGGAATACATGTTTATTATCGGGTCACATTATATAAATGAAACATAATGATGACAGTTTATAACAAGTGAATGAAATGGTGTTTGGCGATTAGGCCCAGGTTTGGTAGGATGTCATTCGGGAAGGAAAGAACCGTTTCCGATGAACCCCCCTGGGTCTAGACACTGGTGGTGGTGATAAGTGGTTAGGTCCGGTTGGAAGGGAGAAGGTTAAGCTTGGCCCTGAGTTGGAAGCAGGAGGCGAAGGGGTGGAGGAGGGTTGCGCGTTGACACCTGGAAGACAGCTGATGGAAAAGGGGAGAGCATATATAGAGGGATTACCAGGTGCGATGATTAGGCTTGTGAATGGAGGGAAGTGATATGTTAGCTGAGGAGTGGCGCTCCCTATCCTTTAGTGAAGGGAGCGAGTATTGCCATGACGCGCAATACAAAGTGATAGGTCTTCCTGTCTGAACTTGCGCTGAGCTTCATTTCAATCAGGAGAGACGTGATGTATGGAATACATGTTTATTATCGGGTCACATTATATAAATGAAACATAATGATGACAGTTTATAACAAGTGAATGAAATGGTGTTTGGCGATTAGGCCCAGGTTTTGTAGGATGTCATTCGGGAAGGGAAGAACCGTTTCCGATGAACCCCCAAAAGAAGTGAAAGTATGAAGTACTGAACGTGATGAAATCTTACCTTGTGGGATGCAGTGGAAATCTATGGATGAAAAGAGAGGTTAATACATGTGGGGATTTAGACATACTGATGCCTCCTAGGCATCCTCCCTGGACGTACAGGGCTTCCTGGACAAACAGGGCATCCTGGACGTACAGGGCTTCCCGGACGTACGGGGCATCCCGGACGTACAGGGCATCCCGGACGTACGGGGCAACCTGACTTCGCAGGGACACATTTTATACAGACCCGAAGGTTACAACCTGGACGTACAGGGTTAGACATGCAGATAAACATGAGCCGCGGGGCGAATATACGTGCTGACATGCTAAGAACCACCCACCAGTTATATGTATACGTACCAATTTGAAGGTTGGAGAGACCTTTGGATAGCCAGCACGGCACTGAGGTTCGGACAAATGTAGGATGAGAAGCGGTTGTTGTAGGGAAGAGGAACAATTACCTTGATTGCGGCAGGTTTGCTGCACCTATCCTGAACGAGCCCTGAAATGCTCTTAAGACACCACCACCAGTTATATGCATGTTTAGCAGAGGTAAGCTGGAGAGATCTTGGATAGCCGGCACGAGCCGATGCCCGGCGAAGAGGGAGATGTAGACAATGTAATGCGGCTTTTAGCTTGAGTACAATGATGCATGAATATCATACCCTGCTTAACATAAGCCATGTGAGCATGAAGCCAAATATATGAGTGCAATATGAGCAGCATGAAATAATATTTGCTTAGGTAAATACTGAGACATGACCCATGATATAGGCAGGGCTCAACGCTAACTTTTAAAAGTGGTTGCCAGGCTGGCAACCGGGCATCCGCTTTTGGTTGCCAACTGAAAATACGGTTGCCCTTTTTGATACCTTATATTTTAAATAATTAAGATGCTATACAGTTATACATCAACTTAATAATGAACATGTGACACAAGAATGTTCAAATGCTTTACAATAAGTAATTAACGCACTTATTTGAACCTAAGTGGTAGTAAACTGTCCACCCTCAATTGCTGGTATACAAAATACCAGCAGTGCTGCTGTTGTCCTGTTCTTCATAGATCCCTCACAAATGAATTGAGCAAGTCACTAGTTTCTTGATCATCCGTTGTCTCCCTTTCAAATGTGGGTTTTCTTGACCTTTGTGCTGACCCCCACCATAGACCCATTGGCCCTTCAGCATTGAAGTCTTGGATTGGCCAGACTAATACATTTCTAATGTTAAATAAATGAAACCCATTCACAGTTAAACATTTGATATTAATTATTGATGCTGTAAATTACCTTTAATATGTCTAACTATATTTAAAATGTGTTACCTTTTTATAGAAGTGATTATAATTTAATGCAACCATTTTCTATGGTAAAGTTTCGTTTTGCACTTTTATTTTGGTAGTAATAAGATCGGGACTCTTATTTTGAAGGAACTTTTACCGGAAGTGACTGGAAAACATTCCTCTTTGTTTTTCGTTCGGGTTTTACCTAACGCTCCATCAGTTGAATCACTTTGAACATTCGTTTGAGAAGTTGAGGTGTTGGCTTAACTTTTTATCACACAGTCAAGCAACTTATTTTTGCTTCGCCATTTTGTTGTAAAACAAACACACGGCGCACCGCACACGCGAGTAAACGTGCATCGCTTTCTGGCTCCATAATCACGCCAATGCACGTGCAATTTAGGTATCAGGTTCCGACTGGTCACAACAATTAAATATCACTCTTACAACGAATATGAACATTTATCTATTTTGGGGTGCACGTTTTGCTGTCCTTATTTCTTATGTAAAAACTGGTTGCCACTGATGGCAACCAAAGTCCAAGAAGTGGTTGACATTTTCCAAATGGTTGCCAATGGCAACCTGGCAACCGTTACTGTCGAGCCCTGATATAGGACTAGCTTAATTAGCAGTTTAATTACGCCACGGTGAGACGTAGATGCTGATGTGCTGGTTGGGTGATTAGACTGTCTTCTATCATCTTACATGAGCTTCTCTTTCTCCCTGAAAGAAAGCCCCCAAAACCACGGATGGGCAGCATCCGTGGCTGTGTTGAAGCTTTTGAACCGTTGAGCCACAACGCTCATAATACCCATGGATGTATAACAAGAACCATATTACCCCTCCTGTACCCGGGTCCGCTGGTGACACGATGGAATTAAAAGAGCTCAGACCCTCACTTATATAGAGGTCGGAAAATGTCATAAGTATAAATAGATACAAGCATAAATAAATGTAGGAATAAAACATGAATAAATAAATGAATAAATGCAGATTAGATATATCCAGTGTTTTTGGGTAGATTCAGCGTGTGGGCTGTGGCTCAGCTGGAAAGCAGCCGACCCACAACCGCAGGGTTTGCTTATAGAAGCTGCAGCTAAATGAGATAATGCAGTTAATAAATGTATTGCTGATATGGTTTAGCCTTCTCAGGCTACAACATGGTTAAGTTTATGAATAATATTAAGGAATACGAATCCCTCTTTGCAATGTTTACCAGCCACCTATAGGCTTTCCAATCACAATCGTTCAACTGAAATGAAAACAATATTGTTAACATGAAAATAGGATTTTATGTTCGTTGTTTAGAGTTATTCTAAGGCTTTACTCATTGGGAACTCGGTATGAGATAGAGCACAACTGTTGAGATTTCCAATTTGCCTGTTTTACACGCTTTGACCAACGGGGTTTATGTTCAAATGAAGCCCATGATGAAGCCTCATGAGATGAACCCTTTGCGAACCAATTGGCTGGAAAGCTTCAAAGCTTCATAAGGCTTCATCTCGCCATCACTACCTGCTTGCCACCTAAGACGCACTTAGTGACCAGTACTGCTACTGAGCCGGGAGGAGAAGTAGCTTCGATGAGATGTAGCTTGAGCCCTGCCTGCAAGAGGGGTTGTGGTTGAAGCCGGAAGTGGGTGAAGCTTCGCAAGCGATGAGGGCCCGTTCCGCGTGAAGGCCGGAAGCGCCGCATTGAGCGGCCCTGATGCCAGTGATGCCCTCTCGAGAGACTGAAGGCATGTGTCAATTGTTTGCCTGAAGTAGCCCATTTCCATTAAGCCGGAGGAACTTCCGTTGAGCCCAGTATCCTTGTCTTTTTCTTCCGGGTCCGGGTTTGCGGGGTGGCTGGCTAGAACCGCTAGCCAACTGGGGAACGCCGCCTGTAGCTTAATCCGCAAGTCTGCGGAGCTGATGAATATATACCCGGAGCTGGGACGAAGCCCTGCTGCTGCTTGCGCGTTGACACCTGGAAGACAGCTGATGGAAAAGGGGAGAGCATATATAGAGGGATTAACAGGTGCGATGATTAGGCTTGTGAATGGAGGGAATTGATAGGTTAGCTGAGGAGTGGCGCTCCCTATCCTTTAGTGAAGGGAGCGAGTATTGCCATGACGCGCAATACAAAGTGATAGGTCTTCCTGCCTGAACTTGCGCTGAGCTTCATTTGTTTTTGAATCCATAATGAAATTGTATTACATAACGTTAGTGTGTGTCTATACACAAACAGGAATAGTTCATTGTTATATTTAGATTTGAGAAAGATTACAAAGATTTTTTTTAGTTCACCAGGAAGATGTTTTTTGTTTGTAACATATGCCAAGTAGTAAGATTCAAATATCAGCAGGTTCTGAATTATTATTCCTCTGTCCCACAACCAAAAATAATGTGGATGGGGAGAACTATATCTGATATAACCAGCAGAGATTCCTAAATTACACCATAGACACAGTAAAAGATGACACAAACAGTTAGATAAAAACAGACTGATAGAATGGAGCTAGACTTGTTTAAATAAAGAGTAATATTTAGCTATTTTCATATAATTTGATCCTTCTTATACTTTGTAAAAGAACAAGTGCCTTTACACCAGATACTGTGTGAAGATGATTTATGATGTGAAAGGAGGGAGTTAGATGTTTTTCATACCAAGCTAATTGCTGCTATTTTACGAAGTGACATTAAAGGTTTAAGCTAGAAGTTATGCACAAATGAAAAACTTCATATTTATGATGAATATATATTCTTATTTGTATTTTTTACTTTTATGAGTTATATACCATGCAATGTTCGGATGAAGAACTCATTGATTTCAATATTATTTACATACCTTAAAGGGTATGTAAGGAGGGATTGTTAGAAATTAAAATCAATGTTGATATGGCGTAATTTGAATTAAATATAGTATTTAATTTAAATCAGTTTTATTCTGTAAAACCGGAAGTTCACACTTTTAACGTAACACTTTTATTCTGAAAATTCTTCATTTCCGGTTAGCATTAGCATGTGGCGAAATGCTACGTTTTCAAATCGTGAATTGAAGGTGAACTGACATGTCATGTTGTACACTAAACACACTGGGATTAGCACTCATTTATTGACGCTGAATAACGTTTATTAGGGAATGTTTAAATAACCACAGACACCAGAATGATGTAATTTAGCAACAGAAAAAGGCAGGAATTGCATTGGACCCGCCCCCCGACGACGCCGGCCAATAGGAGAAGACCTCAGATGACAACAGGAAGAGCAAGCTAAGAATTGATCTCTTCTACCCCCTGACCTGTACTGACCGGTCGTTGGATAAGGAGAGCGCCTCCACTCGCACATTACATTTTGTACACCACCGCATCTTTTGTGTAATTAAATGCTGTTAACTTTTATAAGCTTCCCTTGACTCTTTTCAGTCTCTCCTGCCTTCAGGGTTCTATAATTGCTTACAGAACGCAGCATAATGCAGTTCAGAAAACACTGTTCTGACGCTTTTAAAGCAACTTCGAGATTTTAACAGTGTGAGGGGCACATGGTGGCCGTAGGACGTACAATTATTTGTGGGGCATAACGGCCAGACCGAGGGGCTACGACGGCCATTGCCGTCATGGCCGCCGTGAAAATCCTACCCTGCTGGTACCATAGCATCTTATCGTGTCAGTCACGTTCTTGCGAAATACATGAAGTCTTTCAAAGACGGCGAAGTTGGAGGCTGCCGACGCGCTTTTTGGGGACAGACAAAATAACAGTAGCATTTCAACAGGTTTTTGATATAATAAAAACTCAAGTTAGATACCGTTATTAATCAGCTCTAAGTTTTAGTTTGTTTGAACTTATTCATTATAATTATTGTACAACATGGTATAAGAATGCAAACTTAAATTGATTATAGTCTATAATCAATTCTGCTTTTATGTTGCTTGCATCCTATTTTAAAAGTCATTTATTTGTATACTCTACTAAAATGCAACAAAAAAAGGGTTTGATTCTATTAATGTTGTCTTTTTTATTGCACTTTGGCAGCAGATTCCTGTAGCTTCAGATCTGAGTTGTCTCATTAGTAAGCCTAATTTATAATTTTGTAGCAACACTATTTTTATATAATGGCAAAGAAAGGGTTCAGAGTATTTTCTTTTTTTCCTGTGTCATATGTGGCAGCACTGTTCAATGTTTCTTGAAAACATTACCCACTGTAGTATGTGACGTGTGAATAAACTCCAACTCTGTTTCAACAACACTGTTGTGTAACTTCAGTTAAATACTTGTATGTGTGTAAATTAGAAAGAGGTAAGATAAAGGATCTGCAGTATTTTATGAAGTATTCATCGTACAAAGGTCAGTTTTATTCAAGTAGAAGTGTAAAATACAGCCTATCTACCAATTGGATCAAATATAAAAGTCAGCCAAATTAGTATTGATACTGCAAGGAGACGTGTTTTGTGAAAAGAAATGTAAGATGTTGTTTAATTGCTGATATATTTATGATCCACATCACATATTCAGTTTCGGCGGCAGTTCTTCAAGTTTGTCTAGAAGTCCTCTCATCAGGGCTCTATAAATAGAGAACTACGGCAGATATGTAATATGTAATGCAGCCGAACCGTGTATTACAATGCTGTTATGTGATGACACCCAAAGAGAAAAGCAAGCACACTCGGAATAAAGTGTTTTATTTTTAAAAAATATTTTCGGATTTCACATCAACAGGAAGTCCGGTTAACTAAAATGTCCGTGCAGAACAATACCCCCAACCCATAGATCCGTGGGTGAATAATGCCAATCACCACATTACACACATCCCTTCACATTTAAATTTACATTAAAGTATTTCTTGAGGGCTTCTAAAATGTTTTAAAATATAATTAGGGTTGTGATTGGCAACGCAATCGCACAACGTCACGTCCGTTAATTCCACATCCTTTATAGGCCTATATACAGTCTATGATCCACACACATGGATTAACATTGATTTAATACATTAATGTAGCCTTTGTTTCTGCTGAAAGAGGTGTCGACCACCTAGGGCAACAAGAACATCGGCGAAATCGAGTGTGAATATTAAAAAATAAATTAAAAACATCTAACCGACCAATAGGCGCGGTAGAACATTTGCTTGGCACTTCCGGGTATTTCTCCACTGGTTGGGCCATGTTAACAATACCGGGTAACTGTCACGTTTGAAGGGACGAAACCGTGACAAATTCACGTCTCCCAGCGTGGTAGATCGTCACATGTTCACGTCTTGCCGTGATACCGGGTTGGTTTAGCAATATGTATAAAAGAGTTTAATGGTGTATGTGTGAGATTCTGATATTGTTTGTAAGACCAAGTATGAGTTGTGAGCTAGACGGCCTCTCATAGGAAGTGCTGCTTTCCTTTACAAACGTTGTGAATTGGAAAAAATCCAATCTGTCAACTCAGCGTTCCTCTAATCCCTCTGCCCGTCCTTTCCAACCTTCAAATGTGTAAAACATCCACACACACACACACACACACACACACACACACACACACACACACACACACACACACACACACACACACACACACACACCAGTCTTAGCAGCAGACCCCGCTACTATCCTCCACATTATGATGGAAACACTGTTCTGACCGTGTGAAAACCCTCACATTACACTATATCAGGCAGGGCTGCCAACATTTGAGTTCAGCTTGGAGTGAGATTTTTTTCTCGGTGAACCGAAAAAAGAAGCGTTCATGTGTACAGTGTTACAAATGTATTGAACATGTACAAACTAGGGTTTCCCATTAATGTACCGGGCGCTACAGTGGAATACGCACATACACAGTGTACCCGTGACTCTTACAATGAAGGCTCGATAATCAGCTCACAGCATTTAAAATGGCATATAGGTGTAAGCAGAGGTAAAGTGCTATTTTATAAGTTGGTGGGGGGTCCTCACCTCCTCTAGGGGGGTCTGGGGGCCTGCTCCTCAGGCAAGATTTGAAGTTAAAAGCATCAACCTGGTGCATTTTGAGAGCAACATTAAGAGATCTATGGATACATCTCTCAACACCCATATGAAACAGAACTGGAAACAGATTTTCTTTTTTTCTTTATTTTACAAATCACTCACCTTTTAAACTGTATTCTTGTTTTACTGTCATAGTATTTCATAACTGTTTTTCATTTATTCTCAGAAATGGTGACCAGACCGTTTGAGACCCACTGAGATAACTAGACTAAAGTTAACTATTTAAACAGAGAGTCCCTTACCTCACTGAGCTGTAGTTATCTCAGTCTGACAGGACAGAGCTCTCCCTCTCATTGTTTTAGAAACAGCTTCTAATATCCGTTAGCGCAGCTAGCTAACCAGATGCTAACAACAACAATGCAAATAGTGAGTTTGGTAGAAATATACTGTATAATAGTAAAGTTATTGAAGATGATGCCATATTTATTGAAGATTTTACATTATACATATTCCCCAAAAGTATTCAAAAGCATATTCTTCAAAACTCTCTGCTGTAGTATGACACACAGGAGACTATTGATGTGTGTTGTGAGTTTGGTAGTAATAAGCTGTATAATAGTGATTGAATATTATTGTATTCTCTTTTTTCGGAGTTGCATTTTGCAGACGGCCCCTGTGCACTCGTTTCTACTCCGGCTGCGGACAGTAGTGATGGGAATTCAGGCTCTTCTTGGTGAGCCGGATCATTTGGCTCGGCTCACCAAGAAGAGCCGGCTCTTTCGGCTCCCAAACGGCTCTTCAGTTTACCACATATTATACCTTTTATAATTCAATCAAATGTAGCCCTGTTTTGACTAATGAATTATATGTGTACACATATATCACTTACATTATTCAATACATCCTTTGTACTGAAGTATTCAAAAGTAAAAATGACATGTTTAATATCAATTATTTGCTGTGGCAAAATGTTTTCATTACATTTACAGACCCTTGTAACTCTCTGATACCACCCAATGAATGCACTGACTTGTAGAACCACGCTACACAAAGCAGATAGCAACAACTATAAAAAATTAAGCATAGACATTATAAAAAAGGGCCTACTGTATCGACATTTTAAAATTATATTTAAAGAAAAGGCCCTGACAAAACAGCAGGGCTCTATTTCAGTATTAACAATAGAAAAAAAGACAGCAACAGCTGACAACAAATCTTTGCTGAGCCTAAAGATAATCATAAATAAATAACATAGTGAAAATAAATATATTGCAATGCTCAAAACAGCAGCATCCAACCGTCTCTAATCCTTGGATAATACATGATGTCACTGCATGCATGCACGGAGCAGCTGTAGCGCGGAGATCATCATATCATTGTCTTGTATTACTTATCTAAAAAAAAAAACGTCTCGTTCGTGGGCGTGAACCGGCTCCCGTTGTTCACTTAAAAGAGCCGGCTCTTTGAGCCGGCTCGTTCGTGACCGACACATCACTAGCGGACAGAGACCAATGTAATGTGTCCAGCTCGGAGGACGGCGCGTATTGGCTTTTTTTGATCAAAATTTGATTGTAGTTCGTTTTCAACCTTACCACGGTACTTAGGAGACGTCTTTTGTGTCTGAATAACGTTTTGTTCATGAGTTATTGATCCGTGAAATCCGAATCTCCCAATATCGTTCCAACTTTACTCAACTAAGCCAGAAGACCGTCTCATTTCGTAGACCGCTCGGTTTGCGGTTCCTTCACTTTATTTTTATATTTATATCCATTTATTTTGGACGAAAACTTAGTGTGAGGAAAGGCCTGTGTGGCGTGAGTGTGTGAGATATGGGTTAATTGTGTGACTCTCACGCTCAATGCGTGAGTGTTGGCAGCCCTATATCAGGGGTGTCCAAACTTAGTTCACTGAGGGCCACATACAGAAAAACATAGGAAGGGCTGGACCACTCACTAGAGGTGAGGTTTATTGCCTCATAAGTTCAGTTATAAGTCAACAAAATCAATGAAATGTAGGTGAATTATGCTTAATAGTTGAATAAGCTTTAAGAAAGAAAACAGCCTCCATAGGGTTTCAATTATTTAGTTAGCAGCTCATTCCTTAAAACAGAAGCCTCAGATTGTTTATAATAAGGGGAAACAGGAAGGGTCTATTTCAAGCTTGTAGTAAATAAGTTATTGGGCTTTTTTTATGAACTAAGATTTGTTAGAAAATGTCTTCAACTTTAAATGACGGAATTTATTTGACATGGGGCTCATTTACAGAGGGCCGCAGGCCGTAGTTTGGACTCCCCTGCACTATATACATATACTGTGTTAAACTCAGTATTATAGAACTAATATACTGATTCTTTGTTTATACTGAGCATCTCTTCTGGGAAAGTTCTGCTCCAACAAATGAACAGTTTGACTGCTCCTTCAACTGTTGTAAAAGTGTGGCACTGATCCACACTATGACAACAGCCTGATCTTTGTCAACGTGTTCAAAAAGAAACAAAGTGATTAAATGGACCATCTTTATTATTTTACTGCCATTAGTTTCCCCACTAGGTTTTCACATTCATGTGATATGATTGTATTGCACCTCTTATTCAATGATTGACTGAAATGATTCTAACCATTGAAAGTCTCATATAATTTAATTTATTGCTTTTAGATAACTGCCCTCAGTAAACCCTGCTCCCCCCTCCCTTCAGCATTTACAAGAAATGCCCCCTGTTCTTCTAAACGTCACTAAAACCTGCAGACTGTAGTCAGTACTTGGAATCGTAGCTTTAAGTCTCTGTTTGGCTTTGAAATAAACCAACTTTTCTTCAATTCCTTTCAATTAAACTCACACTTTTCGTTTGACCTTACACTCTGAATTCCACACACACACACACACACACACACACACACACACACACACACACACACACACACACACACACACACACACACACACACACACACACACACACACACACACACACACACACACACACACACACACACACACACACACACACACACACACACACACACACACACACACACACACACACACACATCACTTCAGGGGACATTACATTGACTTACATGCATTTCCTGGAGACTTATCCTAACCTTAACCAACACATGCCTAACCCTTACCCTAATCCTAACCAAGTATTCACCATAAAATTAATGATTCCCCTCATGGGGACCTCCAATTTGTCCCCATAAGGGAAGCGAGTCCCCACACGTGACTGTGTAAACAGATTTAGGTCCCCACAAGTATAGTACACACACATGATTTTAATAAATGCCCACGTCGGGTTATATTTTTGGACGTTCTGCCTCTGCCTCCTTGCTTGGTCGGGCCGCTCGACGGTAAGTCTCACACACTATATCAGGGGTGTCCAAACTTATTTCACTGAGGGCCACATACAGAAAAACATACAAAGGGCTGGACCACTCACTAGAGGTGAGGTTTATTACCTCATAAGTTCAGTTATAAGTTAGCATAATCAATTAAATGTAAGTGAATTATGCTTGATACTTGAGCTTTAGAAAGAAAACAGCCTACATAGGGTTTCAATTATTTAGTTAGCAGCTCATTCCTTAAAACAGAAGCCTCAGATTGTTTATAATAAGGGAAACAGGAAGGGTCTATTTCAAGCTTGTAGTAAATAAGTTATTGGGCTTTTTTCATTAATAAGATTTGTTAGAAAATGTCTTCAACTTTAAAAGATGGAATTTGTTTGACATGGGGCTCATTTACAGAGGGCCGCAGGCCGTAGTTTGGACTCCCCTGCAGTATATACATATACTGTGTTAAACTCAGTATTATAGAACTAATATACTGATGACTTATTATTGGTTTATACTGAGCATCTCTTCGGGGAAAGTTCTGCTCCAATAAATGTACAGTTTGACTGCTCCTTCAACTGTTGTAAAAGTGTGGCACTGATCCACACTATGACAACAGCCTGATCTTTGTCAACGTGTTCAAAAAGAAACAAAGTGATTAAATGGACCATCTTTATTATTTTACTGCCATTAGTTTCCCCACTAGGTGTTCACATTCATGTGATATGATTGTATTGCACCTCTTATTCAATGATTGACTGAAATGATTCTAACCATTGAAAGTCTCATATAATTTAATTTATTGCTTTTAGATAACTGCCCTCAGTAAACCCTGCTCCCCCCTCCCTTCAGCATTTACAAGAAATGCCCCCTGTTCTTCTAAACGTCACTAAAACCTGCAGACTGTAGTCAGTACTTGGAAATGTAGCTTTAAGTCTCTGTTTGGCTTTGAAATAAACCAACTTTTCTTCAATTCCTTTCAATTAAACTCACACTTTTCGTTTGACCTTACACTCTGAATTCCACACACACACACACACACACACACACACACACACACACACACACACACACACACACACACACACACACACACACACACACACACACACACACACACACACACACACACACACACACACACACACACACACACACACACACACACACACACACACACACACATCACTTCAGGGGACATTACATTGACTTACATGCATTTCCTGGAGACTTATCCTAACCTTAACCAACACATGCCTAACCCTTACCCTAATCCGAACCAAGTATTCACCATAAAATTAATGATTCCCCTCATGGGGACCTCCAATTTGTCCCCATAAGGGAAGCGAGTCCCCACACGTGACTGTGTAAACAGATTTAGATCCCCACAAGTATAGTACACACACATGATTTTAATAAATGCCCACGTCGGGTTATATTTTTGGACGTTCTGCCTCTGCCTCCTTGCTTGGTCGGGCCGCTCGACGGTAAGTCTCACACACTATATCAGGGGTGTCCAAACTTATTTCACTGAGGGCCACATACAGAAAAACATACAAAGGGCTGGACCACTCACTAGAGGTGAGGTTTATTACCTCATAAGTTCAGTTATAAGTTAGCATAATCAATTAAATGTAAGTGAATTATGCTTGATACTTGAGCTTTAGAAAGAAAACAGCCTCCATAGGGTTTCAATTATTTAGTTAGCAGCTCATTCCTTAAAACAGAAGCCTCAGATTGTTTATAATAAGGGGAAACAGGAAGGGTCTATTTCAAGCTTGTAGTAAATAAGTTATTGGGCTTTTTTCATTAATAAGATTTGTTAGAAAATGTCTTCAACTTTAAAAGATGGAATTTGTTTGACATGGGGCTCATTTACAGAGGGCCGCAGGCCGTAGTTTGGACTCCCCTGCAGTATATACATATACTGTGTTAAACTCAGTATTATAGAACTAATATACTGATGACTTATTATTGGTTTATACTGAGCATCTCTTCTGGGAAAGTTCTGCTCCAATAAATGAACAGTTTGACTGCTCCTTCAACTGTTGTAAAAGTGTGGCACTGATCCACACTATGACAACAGCCTGATCTTTGTCAACGTGTTTAAAAAGAAACAAAGTGATTAAATGGATCATCTTTATTATTTTACAGCCATTAGTTTCCCCACTAGGTGTTCACATTCATGTGATATGATTGTATTGCACCTCTTATTCAATGATTGACTGAAATGATTCTAACCATTGAAAGTCTCATATAATTTAATTTATTGCTTTTAGATAACTGCCCTCAGTAAACCCTGCTCCCCCCTCCCTTCAGCATTTACAAGAAATGCCCCCTGTTCTTCTAAACGTCCCTAAAACCTGCAGACTGTAGTCAGTACTTGGAATCGTAGCTTTAAGTCTCTGTTTGGCTTTGAAATAAACCAACTTTTCTTCAATTCCTTTCAATTAAACTCACACTTTTCGTTTGACCTTACACTCTGAATTCCACACACACACACACACACACACACACACACACACACACACACACACACACACACACACACACACACACACACACACACACACACACACACACACACACACACACACACACACACACACACACACACACACACATCACTTCAGGGGACATTACATTGACTTACAGGACTGTCTCAGAAAATTAGAATATTGTGATAAAGTTCTTTATTCACTAAAGGTGAGGTTTATTGCCTCATAAATTCAGTTAAGTTAGCAAAATCAATTAAATGTAGGTGAATTATGCTTAATAGTTGAATAAGCTTTAAGAAAGAAAACAGCCTCCATAGGGTTTCAATTATTTAGTTAGCAGCTCATTACTTAAAACAGAAGCCTCAGATTGTTTATAATAAGGGGAAACAGGAAGGGTCTATTTCAAGCGTGTTATGTAAATAAGTTATTGGGCTTTTTTCATGAATAAGATTTGTTAGAAAATGTCTTCAACTTTAAAAGAAGGAATTTATTTGACATGGGGCTCATTTACTGAGGGCCGCGGGCCGTAGTTTGGACTCCCCTGCACTATATAAATATACTGTGTTAAACTGAGTATTACAGAACTAATATACTGATTACTTATTATTGGTTTATACTGAGCATTTCTTCGGGGAAAGTTCTGCTCCAACAAATGTACGGTTCGACTGCTCCTTTGCAGTCTGCAACTGTTGTAAAACTGTGGCACTGATCAACACTATTACAACAGCCTGATCTTTGTCATTGTGTTAAAAAAGATACAAAGTGAGTGTTTAAACGGACAATGATTGACTGAAATGATTCTAACCCTTGAAAGTCCCAAATCATTTATTTGATTGCATTTAGATAACTGTCATCAGTAAAGCCTGCTCGCCCCTGCTGAAGCATTTACAAGAAATGAAAACTGTTCTTCTAAATGCCTAAAAAAAACTGCACGTACAGAGTGAAGCCAGACCTTTGAATTGCAGCTCGTAGTCTCTGTTGATCAGCATCTCTTTATCTGAGGCCCTGATAGGGGGGGATCATGGATCACCGGTTCACGTCCCTGTCAGACCTGACTACCGAGTGTGTACTGGTAGCTGGAGTGCCAATTCACCTTGGCACATCCGAGGGGCCCTTGATTGTGCCCAATCTACACCTGGGCGACTGGCAGTCCCTTCGCTCCGCCAACTCTCCACAACTGCATGTGATCTTGTTCGTGCATGTGGTCAAATCAGCTATGTGTGTGTAGCGAAAGAATAACACCAGAAACAAGTCATTTCCACTTGGAGATGAATAAAGTATGTCTTCTTCATGACCGAAAGAATGAGATTGCGGATACAAGCGAACAAAATTGGTTTCTGCCGAAGGGTGGCTGGCATCTCCCTTAGTGATAATGTGAGAGGTTCAGTCATCCGGGAGGGACTCAGAGTCGCTGTTTCTTTATGTAGAAAGGAGCCAGTTTAGTTGGTTTTGGCAACTGGTAAATATGCCACCTGACCACTTTCCTAGAGAGGTGTTTCAGGCACATCCAGCTCGGAGGAGGCCAAGACTAGGTGGAAGGATTCTATCTCTACGCTGGCCAGGGAGCGCCTTGGAATCACTAACCAGTCTTATCTATTTTTGTATCATTCCATTGGTCTAGCTTTAAAAACGGCAATGTTGGGGTCCACCACTATTGACATCAACTCAAAATCAGAATCAGAATCAGAATACCTTTATTAGTCCCACAGAGGGGACATTTGCATCGTTACAGCAGGAAAGAGCCACAGACAGCTTAATGTTACATAATGTTAAAAAAAAGTACTAAGTTATGATATAAGTACTAAGTTATGATATAACTCTAGCAGTTATTAAATGCTAAAGGTACTGTATAAATGTTTAGCAAAAGATCACTGTTGTCGAAGGTATAATATGAGAGTGGAAATGTGTGACCTAATTAAGCTCAGATGCTGTGAAACAGAGAAAGGTCAACTATGAGTTAAAACCTTGAGATACAGCACCCTCATGTGGCTGGTAAACAGTGGTGGAAGAAGAACTTGAAAATAATACTGTAAGGCCTACATTTATCATTTTTATTCAATAGCAATATCAGCTAAATGTGCTAGAAGTACCAAAAATGCCTATTAGGTGACATAATGACCCTGTGTGAGTGTTATATTATGATTTTTTAGTTGTTATTGTGTGCTAGTAGTATAAATAGCCTTGTAATGCTGCCAAGGATTGACATTGAAAATATTTAAATGTTGCCCACAAACAAAAGGCAAGTCCCTGCAAGTGACTGTTTACTCATGGGCCCCACAACATCCCTAATACAGGTACACACATTTTTATTCAGAGTTTTGCACTTTTTTTTTCTTCGTGTAAAGCTATCACATGTGAGCTAGAGTTAACTGCAGCCACTACAAAGTCCTCTTAGGCACTGATAAACAAAGATGTCAATAGTCATATTATGCTAATATAAGGCATTACATGAATCATTCAAGAGGATACCTTATACATTGCTGTGTCTTCATTATGAAATCAATGTATTTAAATGTACAAGGCATGATAAAGAAACACTTACAGCAAGGTGCCCTATGTAGGTGCATCATTAAATAATACTTAAGGTGCAAATAAAAATAATCCATCTAATGTTGAATCATCCTATGATGTGAGAGCTCTTCATTGGTGAGCAAAGACTTTTGAGGCATGCTGTATGATTTTACATAAGAAAAGTTGCTTGACTACTTTTCTTAAACGTACATATTAAATTAAAAAAATAAAAATAGAACATGGAAGTCGAGTAAAACCGAGTGGTGTCATCATGTGTTAAAAGCTTTAATGAAAAGGTGAGTTTTAAGAAGTGAAAGTCACCCTTTGTTTTTAGCCTGGATTTGAGAAAGCAGTACTACAAAATCATCTTTGAATATTTGAGTAAATATACTTTCAATAAAATATAACTTAAAAGACTAAGTGTGTGTTTCCAGAGACATAACACAAAAATAAACACAAACTGGTTTTCATCACTCGATGGGACATTGTGTTGACTAATCTATTCCCTTTCCAAAGCCTAATCTCTGACATGTTTCTGAAAAAAGTTGAAAAGATTTTTCACCTTTAGATAAATGCTCTTCTCTAAAAAGTAAAACTCACCACAGAAATAACTGATATTACTATAAATCACATCAAACAACAAAATCAAAAAGGGGACTGTGAAGATTAACAAGGAGGTATTCCAGAGGGTCAGACTGTATCATGGAAACCAAGACTTCACAGATCTCCAACCTTTCTTCACAGCAGAACAGATGTCGTCAATTATTGAAGCGCTGTCCTCAGCATCCTTCCTGGCCTTCCTTTCCTCCTCTTCTCTTATTCTCCTCCATTTTTTTTCATGAGCTTCTATCTGCCTTGCTAACCTCTCAGCATCCTCTTTGATTTTCTTAAATTGTTCCTCATGCTTTTTATCTATTCTCTTTTCCATTTCCTCTTCCCATCATCTTCACCAAATGCATGAGAACAGTTTACAGTCAAGGATTTAAAAGAGAACTTTGATTTAAAGAATCCCTTTCCCAGAATGCTGTTTCCTGTGGCGCTCTTCCCAACTCCGGTCTTCCCCACCATCAAAATCCGGAGCTCAGCGTTATTGTATGTGTTTGATTCTGATGGGAGGTCTGAAAAAAATGAAGACATATTTTGCAATCTCGTTATTTAAAAAACGGTTCAACTACCAAATGAACAATGTTGACAGTGAGGGGGGTGGGCTCAAGATGGTCTAGTAATCTAAAACATCTCTAGAAGTCATTCAATTGATATTTTTCATGTATTCCTGTAGATGCTATTGGCACCATAGACAGTGTTTATTAGGTGAATGGCAGGTTTGGTGATAAAAGTACTGGGTCTGTCAATGTCAAGAGATATACCTTGAAGGAACCTTTTTTATTTTTTCTTTACCGGAGCAAGAGAGAGAGACACCATGATGAACAAAAATACTGCAAATAAAAATCAAACTAAATGTTAATCTTACCTGGATGTTTGACTTCTTAACTGCCTGAATACAACCTGAACTGAAATGGTGCAGCAGTGGCCTCCAGCTGTACATTTATTTTAATAAGATATATTTAATTTGTACAAATAGTCCTTCCAACATGTTTAGTTTTTATCTTTCAGACTTCTACAAATTAACCCCATTTTGGGCCTAAAACACTTTTAAGGGTATAAGTTGCCTTTAGTTATAACCAGGAGCCCAAACAAACTTCTATTCATCCATGATTCAGACGCATGGAGAAATGAAGGAAACACGTGATGCTCACTTCCGGGTGAACTTCTCCTCTTCTTGCCTTACCGCCACCTACTGTATTGGAGCGTGGACCAGAACCATCTATGTTGAGAGATGTATTCATAGATCTCAATTTTACCATCAAAGTGGACCAGTTTCATGCATTTATCTTCAACATCTTAAATATGTCATGCCCCAGACTCCCTAAAGGAGGTGAGATCCCCTCCCCTCACTTAAAAATGTTTCACATGGATAGGAAACTAAATACATTTGCACACTTCTTATAGTAACCTATGTGCATGGGTTTTGTTTTGGTAGTACATTGGTCGATTGTAGAGAGTTTGAATTCAGTATGTATATTTCATATTGTGTATTCTTTGGATACTCGATTGATATATATAACAAATGCAATTTCACCTCTGGGAAGAATACGTTACGTCTCACTGATTTGTATATTAGTGACTAACTTAAGGATGGAGTGTTAACACCTTCTTCATCCCACAGAGGGGAATTTTACACCTTTTCTTTAGGATTAATTGTCTTTTTACATACCTCGAATTATGTCAGTAAAGCATTACTCATTCATTATCAGCTTTATTTCATGATCACTGGAGCATGGAGTGTGATTTGCTGGAAGTTACAGACATTGCACACCTTGCACCACTTTATATGTCCACTATGTGGTGCTAGAGGAAACACTATGAACAAACAGAATGACACTAAACATCAATTGTAAACCACACATTGTTATTTTCATAATGTTTGTCACATGAGGCTGACTTCCTGTTGCCTTTAGGGTGGTGCTATGATTTATCAAGCACTCAACATTGGTGGTTTGGAGACTGTACAAGGAAGTTACAACTTCCTGTTTCTTGGCGAGTGTCTAATATGGCTGCCATTGTTATGGAATTAAAAAGGTACAGGACAAAAGTTAAGTTAAAAATACCTGTTAATACCTAATAGATATTGTACATCTACAGGTGAAATGAAGCGCAAAAGCTTTGTTAAAGTTGTGTAGAGGGAGCTATCGAGCCACCTTGCCTAACTGACGAAATATAAACATATCAGGTAACTAAGTGTATGCATGTGCCACGTTTTGTGCGTCTAAAAGCAACCCTTAGCCCTAAAAAAGTACTATCTGTTTAGGTCGTTGAACGCAGACACACAACTTTCACTATCCAGCTTTCCCCGTGTCTTACGGCTTTACTTACTACATTTCAGAGAGATCTGCATAACCTAGGGGGAGGAGGAAGTTAAAGTACAAAACCTTACTACCTTCTTTTTCCCATAAGAAAAGTAAAAGCAATCAAACAATGAAAACACAACATCTGAAAAACATTGTTCAGTTGATAACAGATTAATAACGCCACTTATTAACATCTTTGTTCTTGACATTCTGTGACACTGTTTAGTATTTGGTCAAAACTCACCCCTGATATAACTGAGAAACTATAAATCACACATTGAGATTCAAAATGGGGGACGGTGAAGATTAACAAGGAGTCAGACAGTCAAAGGTTTGATAAATCTGCTGCCGTCCAGCATCAGGCCTGACTGTCTCACGCAAACCGGCTGTTATTTAAAAAGGGATTTAACTACTTTAATTACGCCATTTATAAACCTAATTATGTAAGGGGTGTTCTCAGCTTCCTGTCTGGCCCTCCTTTCCTGCTCTTCTCTAAATCTCCTCATTTTCTCCTCTATTTCTCTTTCAAGAGTTTGAAGTAGCTTTTCCGACCTCTCTCTGTCATCTTTCATTTCCTTCATTTGTTGCTCATACTTTTCCAATATTCTCTTCTCCATTTCCTCCTGCTCTTTGCGCATTTCGTCTTCTCTCTCTTTAAGGATTCTCCATTTGTCCTCTTCTATGGCCCTCTCTGCCTTCTGGATCATTTTATTGGTGTAAGAAGAATAATTATTAGTATTGACACAATTGAGATGATTTGATGTCAAAAGCTCAACTGCAGCCATTTATTAGGCCAAGTGCTGCTAAACGAAAAAGATCATCTTTGATTTAAAACCTTGAAACACAGCACCCCCATGTGGCTGTTAGACAGTGGTGAAAAGAAAAATGGTAACTATATTCAGTACAGCATTATTCATAATTACTCAAGAGAAAATACAGAAATTTTCAATTATTTCACAATTAGTTTTATTAACCAGATTCTTCAATTAAATATCCAGTCTTCCTGCATTTTCATGGTTCCTTTTGATAACTGCAAACCAAGTTATGCCACCATCCCATGTACAGAGTGAAGGCAGCTTTGAGTCATTGCTTTTAGTCTGTTAGCAACATGAGATGTTTATGCTTTATGACGTGAATTTGTTTCTGGCTATTAATCACACCTACTAATTGACCTATCAGGAGCTTTAGAGTCTTTGTAATTGTACCCCCAGGCTTCAAGCTGGATCAGCAAGGTCTGACTTCTACTAACTTCTGCAGAACCTGGTTTAATGAACCAGCTGTTTTAACCTACAATTTACTCCATTTCTTAAGTGATCCAGATTCTAGTGTCTGTAATGAGGCGTGACTCTAACTGAGTGTGAGTGAGAGGCAGTTGTGCAGTCTTACCTAAAAGCAGGAGAGGACGACGTGCAGTTGTTTTAGGATCTCCCAATCCGAATGGGTGGGATGGTTTTATTTTGAATAAAACATGACAACACATATCATTCAGTTAATAACCAATTAGTAAGACACCAGTTAAACACACTAATATATTTTTACTTGAGACACCCACAAGGTTATTAACACATGATTAACCAATATTACATGAAATCACTCTAAACAAGAAAATCCAAAAAGAGAGGATAAAGATGTGCAAAGAATCAGACAGTCAAAGGTTTGGTAGATCTGCTTCAGTCCAGCAGCAGGAGGTCAGACGCTCTCTTATGCAAACCAGCTGACATGTTAGTTATTCTTTTGAAATAAATCTATGATATTGTACAAGATGACTTCTCAGCCTGCCATCTGGCCCTTTCATGCTCATTCTTCATCATATTCTTGATGAGCTCGCTAATCTCCCTATCGCGATCTTCCATTAGCTTAAACAACCTCTCCTTATCATCTTTCAACTCCTTCATTCTTTCCTCGTACAGTTTTGCTATTCTCTTTTCCACTGCCTCTTCTTTTTTGCGTATTTCCTCTTCTTTCTCTTTAAGGATTCTCTGTTTTTCCTCTTCTATCTTCCTCTCTGCCTTCTGGAACATTTCATTGGTGTAATGGCTTCCTCCGTTCTTCTCTGTGATGTTTCTGATCTTGTCGAGCAGCTCTCTGACCTGAGAACGATCCTTCTCCTCATTATTGAAGACGTGGTACTGCCCGTGACATTTCCCCACAAGTTCCTGCAGATCTGCACTATTCTTCCAGAACTCTTCGATAGGTTTCCCTTTGAGCAGGTCACCGTAGGTAAAGAGAACCATGCTGTATCTGTCTGCATCCTCTCCAAAGATTTCCTGAATCTTCTTCACTGACTGCTTTTCTTCATCTGTGAATCTGCCCAGTCTGATGACGACCAGGAAGACATGGGGTCCAGGAGCAGCAAAAGAAATGCTCTGGTTAATACTGCCTCTGGTCTTCTCTGCATCAAACCTGGTGTCAGACAGACCCGGAGTGTCAATGACAGCAACTCTCTGTCCATCCACGCCACCAAAGACCTTCGCAGAGTCTACAGTCAGAGAATCAAAAGAGAAATCTGATTCAAAGCGCTTTTCTCCCAGAATGGTGTTTCCTGTGGCGCTCTTCCCAGCTCCGGTCTTCCCCACCATCACAATCCGGAGAACATTGTTATTGTGTGTGTTTGATTCTGATGGGGGAAAAAAACAACATATATTTTAAGTACTTTTAGTACTCATATCTTAAAGGTGGGGTAGGTAATTTTGGAGAAACCAGCTCGAGTGCGCTAGATTTTGAAAATACACAACCGGAACAAATCTGCCACTTCCTTACAGAGCCCCTCCTCCAACACACACAAACGCGCACATGACCAATGAGGGCACGAGATAAGTTTGTGCACAGATGGAAGGCTGACAGGCAGGTAGGCCATCCAGTTACTTTAGCCGGCTCAGATGATTGGTCGTGCTTTTTACAGCACTACGGCTTCCACAGATGAGATTTTTTATGGATTTGTTGTCAAAGCACTTCAGATATTCATTGCTATCGGGATGTTAAGAGCATTCCATGGAATATAACAAAAATTGTTTCTGAAATAAATTACATACCCCACCTTTAAGTTAATAATAACAATGGGCAAGTGGGAAGTAGCTGTTCTGTTTTCTCCTTAGCTAGTTGCACAGGTGACTGCATGTTGGTCCGTTAAAAACATTTAAGACTGTAAGTTGCATAATGTGGTGTCCACTTGGCTAGCCCTTAATATATATTTTTTTCTTGAATGTAGAATATGTAATTAGCTCCGAAGGGTCTCTCAATCTAAACAATAACAAAAGAAGGAGTTTAGTGGCGTTATAAATAAAATCAGCATACTACTGAATAAAAACAGTCAATGGAGGCTTTAAGCCGATGCTTCCACCAACGTATGATACACTTGTTCCTCTGATATTATCCTGTTTGTATGTTATCAAACGATCTGTTTTTCCTGGTGGAAGCAGGATGGTGGGGCTATGAGCCAAAGGCTAACGTTAGCTCTGCATGTTTAACCTCTCATCAGTGTTCACTCCGGTGTGACACTGCAGTAAGTATCAGATCAGCTGCAGCGTTCAATCAGTAACTGATATACAATAAGAGGGTGGGTCGGCTCTTCTCATACTTGTTTGAAAATAATTCTGAAAGATCCACCCCTCGCCGATAAAACGTTAAAATATGAATACAGTTTATTCACTTACCATTTGGGGCAAGTGTGCTGGCCATAGTTGGTTCTGGAGGGAGGAGCTGGTCTGCTGCTGAGCTGAAGAAGTGAAGTTAGTCTACAACAACACTTCCTTAAATACAGACTTCATGCAGCAAACCACACCCACACACACTGCTGACATCACAGTCTGAAGATCAGCTACAGTGGGATGATTCATAGATTAAAAAGTATAAAATCCTTCCATGGATTTTTTTATTTAACAAACTATATATTTTAAATGTAAGATGCATGAATATTCACGAATTTCAAGAGTGACATTTTAAATGGACTGTATTTATATAGCGCTTGTCCAGTCTTTGAGAGCCCTCAATTTGCTTTACATATTCAAGTCAGCATTCACACATTCAACGCTTTATTCGTCCCAGATTGGGATATTATTGAAGTCACAGCAGCAGTGTTGAATAGCATGACACGAGTTAAACATATATAAAAGATACAATGACAAACAGATATAGGCAGCAAGTATCTAAATATTCACAATGGAAAGGAGATGTATCACTAGAGTATCTACATAATATACACTATAACGAAACTATTGAATACATTTAGTACTTTACAATATACAGTCTCACTAACGTACAGGAATATATAGAAATATACTACAGACTCATATCGGCATTGGATTATATTTGCATACATTTAAACGGACCATCTCTATATTTTGACTGCAATTTATTTTCCCGCTAGGTTTTCACATTCATGTGATATGATTGTGTTTCACCTTGTATTCAATGCTTGCCTGAAATGATTCAAACTCTTGAAAGTCTCATATAATTGAATTTGTTTCATTTAGATAACTGCCCTCAGTAAACCCTGCTCCCCCCTCCCTTCAGCCTTTACAAGAAATGCCCCCTGTTCTTCTAAATGACACAGAAACCTGCAGACTGTAGTCAGCACTTGGAACTGCAGCTCTCGGTCTCTGTTCATAACAGGATGTGATATTAAGCTGCAATCACAAGCTTGTAAACTTTCAAAACCTTCAGCAGGGCTTTGAAAATAATAAAATAAATGCTGCTACAGCAGCCTGAACGTTGTCAAAGTGTTTTCAAGAGAAACATGGACAGGCTGATTCAGCATACAACATGATAGGGATTAAACTGACCATCCTCCTTTTTTACTGCCATTTCTTTCCCCTCTAGGTTTTTTACAGATAGATGGTATGATTGTTTTGCACCTCTTATTCAATGGTTGACTGAAATGATTCAAACCCTTAAAAGTCTCATATCATTTCATGTGTTGCATCTTTTTACATCTCTCCTACTCAACGCTGAGAAGTTTCTGCTTTTTAATATTTTCATTTATCCTACTTTGCACTACTCTTTTGTAAAAACACTTTTTAACTGATTAGTGAACCTTAAACGCCGAATACCGCACCATTTCCACTGGTTCTTCCAGTTCTTTACACGTAGAGATACCGCAGGTCCTTCCTTTCTGCAGCAGTCAGGCTCTCCAACCACCACGGCCCTGGTAGACCCCAAAAAATAGAGACTCTTGCAATCTTCTGCAATTAACCTGCAATGTGCAACATAAACCCTATCTGCAATTTGTACCCGCTATAATCACTTTAATGTAGAAAAAAATACTACTTTTAATAAATGTCCCAATTTATATTCTTTTAAGTTCACAATACTTCAATGCCATAAATATCACTTAGTTTTATTTAAATTAGTGCTAAGAATGTGTAGCCATGGTTGTGTACTTATTTCTCTTTATTTTGATTTCATCACTAATGTGTGCTTTACTTACTTTATTATTAATGTTTCTCTTTTTTTACGGATTTCTGAATAGTCTTTGTTGATCAGCATCTCTAAATCTGAGGCCATGATACAGCCTTTTCTGAACTCCTTCGTCCCGATTGCTCATTCATCAGCACCCCGCGGACCACTGGTAGAAGTGGAGGGCTTTTTAATCATTGACGAATTTAATATTCATGTGATTCCCGACCGCTGGTCAAAGATTTTATGAATTATTCTTACACAGTCGATTAACGGCCCGACACATGAAAAGGGATACACACTGGACCTTGTGTTGTCTCATGGTTTAGATGTTCGTATCAGGTACATTTGTGACACTGGTATTTCGGACCATTTGCCTGTGTTATTTGCTATGATGCTGCCTCGCTCTCCAATTGACTCGTATGTCACAGTTTTCCGTTGTCTTTAATCAGAATCAGAATCAGAAACGGGTTTATTGCCAGGTAGGTTCACATACGAGGAATTTGACTTGGTGCATTCATACAAATAAAAAACAAACCTTTAAAAAAGTACACAGATGGTGAACTATATTAAGAACACTGTAATAAAATAAAATAAGATAGCAATAAAATAAAGCAGTAATTTACATTGAAATAGAATCCAATAAATTATAGAAATATGAAATATGTGCAGTAAGCAGTATTTGAACATTGTGTGCATTAAGTTCGAATGAGCTGCTCCGACCCTCGGTCCTGACGGACTCCAAAAGTCAGACATTATACAATCAAACAAATAAATAAACACAAGGATAATTATGTGTTGTTGTTGAGTAAATAACAGTGTGTGGTTTAGAAAAGAATACAAAATTAGAAGGAAAAAACGATGAAACAATACAGATTTCAGTTTTCTGAGCCCCTACTCTCCCCATAACTGACGGCAACAAAAGTCCTACATTATTCAATTAAAATAAAGAAGTAAAAACATTAAGTGTGGCTTGATATTGAATAAGAAAAAGGTTGATAAACGCTGTGAGAATGAATCTCAACTCGTCTATTATCAACGTTCAGGGAGCTCTATGCAAGTCAATGGGAGTCCCTGATAGTTTAGACTCGTCGCTAAAGGGCCCCCCCTTGCGTTGGAAAGTGACGACAGGGACCCTGACATAACGTCAACATAGGCCGAGTTGGGAGTGAGATTGTGTTGGTCTGAAAGACATGAAATCATGGATGGAAATCAACTTCTTGAGTCTCAACGAAAACAAGACAGAGATGTTAATATTTGGACAGTCTGAACTCCTGGATGGCTTTAATAGTGTACTCGGCCCTTAGCCTCCTACAGCCGTCCCTCTGTCAGAAATCTTGGAGTCATCTTTGACAGCTGTTTTAAATTTGACAAACAGATAAGCTTGTTTGTCAAGACAAGCTTCTTCCAGCTGCGGCTTCTGGGAAAGGTAAAGGCCTATCTTCCTAGTAAGGAATTTGAGCAGCTCATCCACCTATTTATAACGTCTTGCTTAGATTACTCTAAATCCCTGTATATTGGTGTTGATTCGTTTTTTGATCCGTCGCCTGCAGCTGGTCCAAAATACGGCTGCATGCCTGCTTACAGGGAAGAGACGATATGACCACATCACACCTGTTCCGGCAGATCTTCACTGGCTTCCTGTCGGTTACAGGATCCAGTTCAAGTATTTACTTGTTGTTTTTAAATCATTGCATGGACTGGCACCACACTACCTGTCTGAGTTGTTGCACCATGCTCCAGCTAGAGCATTGCGCTCAGCTCAGCAGAACGTGTTGGTGGTTCCTCTGTCCAAGAAAAAAGGTGACAGGGCTTTCAGTGTTGCTGCCCCCAGACTGTGGAACAGCCTCCCAGCACATATCGGGGCTGCTGAGTCTATTGAACTTTTTAAATCTCAGCTAAAAACTCACGTCTTTGTTTGTGTATGTGTTTTTATATGTTTCTAGTTATTTTGCTTTTCATCATGTTTTGAATTATTGTTTTATTATTTTACTCCCATTGTGTTATTGTATATTGCCTGTTCAGCACTTTGGTCAACTGAGGTTGTTTTAAATGTGCTACAAAAAAAAGAGATTGAGATTGATGATACTCCGAGTAGCAAAGCAGCCCTCAGTGTATTTGCAAACAATAATCCTAACTACTAGATGTATTGTTTAAAATGAGGATACTGCTAACCTATGTGAGGGATTGTGTATGTTATTTTTTTATTTCTGTATTTTTTTTTTCCCGCTATCATGTTTCGGGTCAATTTGAACCCAGCAGTACCACAGGGGGCAGCATGTGAACAGAATGCAGGGGTTAAATCAATTCTTTACATTGTAACCTAATCATTTACATTGTAGGGATTTGAATTTTGTCCCTAAAGAAAAGGCAAGTCCCCGCGTGTGACTCTGTACTCATGGGCCCCACAACATCACTAATACAGGTACACACACACACACTGATTTGAAAGAAATAGTTACAATATTTTATTGACATTCTTGAGCTTACCTAAATAAAAGCACATTTTGTAAATGCATTTTTTGTACTTTTAGTTAAATGCATGGAAATGGCTTATGGAATAAGCCTGAATTTTTTTTCAGAGGTTGGAACATTTCTTTGTCACATTCAGATATTAAATGTGAGCTCATCCTCCATTTCTTATTTCACCATCCGCCCTCTGGAACCTTTCAGTTTCTTCCTTCTTCTCTGTTTTATTTCTGATCTTGTTAAACAGATCGTTGAGGAGTTTATCTTCCAAGCTCACGAGACTGCTGGAGATTTGAGAAAGGTTTAACTTTCTCTCTTTCCCCGTCACTATGCTGTTTCTATGTTCATTATGAACTTTGAAAAGCTACATATCTTTATATAAATATGTAATCAGTTGAATTGCACTCAACACTAGAAATATGATTTTTTGACCCAACATTTTTGGCACATTTTCTCCTCAAATACAGACTTCATGCAACAAAGCTCACTTTACCTTTACTGCTGACATCACAGTTTATTGATGTCTTACGTTAAGCTCCAGTGCGACGCTTCAAAAACTAAAAGCTGATAAATCCCCTGCCTTGAACAGAACAAGTTTAGCCTTTGTTAAATATGTATTCTTTCTTTTTCTACATATCTGGTGTTTTACAGACTATATAAGAATGTTTGAAATGTAAAAACGGCCAATTCAATCAATATTCACACATTTCAAAAGTGACAATAAAGAAACTCAGAAATGAACTAGAATGGAATTTATTTGAAGAAAACAAAAGACAGACACTTCATGGATATGAACACAGTTACAGATGAGACATGAATTGATAGCTAACAGTTGAGCTGCCCCTTCAGTCTGCTGCTGTGTTTTAATGGTGTGTCACTGATCCAGTTACAGCAAACAGTTGAGCATCATTTTCAAAAAGAACCATAAACACACTGCTTCAGCACAAAGCATAATAGTGTCTTTATTTTTCAACTTCCATTTCTTTCCCACATTTTTTACGTGTTTACGTATTTTTACATGTGTTGTGATATTAGTCAACTTATTTTTCAATGATTGACTCAAATGATTCAAACCCTTGATTGTCCCATCTTATTTTAATTAATCAAACACACGTTAATTATCCAGTCCTGCAGGTTTAGGTGTCTTAACAGAAAATGTTTTGCTTAAACATTCTCACACATTCTATTATAACTTCATATAGGGCTTTATAAGGAGAGTTTTCCTTATAATATATTGCATCTTTCCATTATACGAGAGAGAGAGGAAGGGCTTTTCTCAGCTACCTGTCTGGCTCTATCCTCCTGCTCTTTTTTATTTCTCCCGCTTTCCTCCTCAATTTCCCTTTCGCGGATTTTATTTAACTTATTCAACTTCTCCCTGTCTGCCTCTGCTTCCTTCATTTGTTTCTCATACTTTTCCGATATTCTCTTCTTCATTTCCTCTTCCTCTTTGCGTATTTCCTCTTCTCTCTCTTTAAGGATTCTCTGTTTCTCCTCTTCTATGGCCCTCTCTGCCTCCTGGAACATGTCAGTGGTGTAATGGCTTCCTCCGTTGCTCTCTGCTATGTTTCTGATCTTGTCGAGCAGCTCTCTGACCTGAGAACGATCCTTCACCTCATTATTGAAGACGTGGTACTGCCCGTTACATCTGTTCACAAGTTCCTGCAGCTCTTCACTTTTCATCAAGAACTCTTCGATAGGTTTCCCTTGGAGCTGATCACCGTGGGTAAAGAGAATCATGCTGTATCCGTCTGCATCTACTCCAAAGATTTCCTGAATCATTTGCACTGTCTGTTTTTCTTCATCTGTGAATCTGCCCAGTCTGATGACGATCAGGAAGACATGGGGTCCAGGAGCAGCAAAAGAAATGCTCTGAACAATAGATTTTCTGTTCTTCTCTTCATCAGTTCTGGTGTCAAACATACCCGGAGTGTCAATAACCTTAACTCTTTGTCCCTCCACCACACCAAAGGCCTTCTTACAGTTAACAGTCAGAGATTCAGCAGAGAACTCTGATTCAAAGGCCTCTTTTCCCAGAATGGTGTTTCCTGTGGTGCTCTTCCCAGCTCCGGTCTTCCCCACCATCACAATCCGGAGAGCCTCATCATTGTATGTGTTTGATTCTGATGAGAAAAATATATATATCTTTAGCTCCAGGTATTTATAACATGCTGCAACTACAAGATGGCTTAAAAAATGTGTACGTGTCATAACATATTAATTCATTATTATTATTTAGTTCATTTGTGTAGACACTTTGGGCACTGAGCACCAGACCAAGCATGTGTTAGTTGAATAGCAGGTTCAGTTAAAAAGGTAGTGGCTAAATAAATGTTAGGTGCACCAGGAATATACATTTTACCGGAGCAAGAGAGAGGCAGCATGAAGAACATACATGTTTGCTTTTGAACTGGAAACTACAATAAACTAAACAGTAATCTTGCCTGGATGTTTGACTTCTGAACTGCCTCTCTTCAACCTGAACTGAAATGGTGCAGCAGTGGCCTCTAGCTATACGTTTATTTTAATGAGAAAACATTTTGTTCAAAAAGTCACTACAGCATGTTTAGTTTTTTTCTTTCCTACTTTTCACCATTTTAGGCCTAAAATGGTTTAAGGGTATACCGGTAATTTGCCTATTTATTGATTCTCATCTGCTGCTACATTATGAACCATCCAGATCTCTCAGGTCTTCAGGTCTGCTCTCTGTCCCCAGAGTCAGAACTAAACCTGGAGGAGTTCAGTTATTATGCTCCAAACATCTGGAACAAACTCCCAGAAACCTGCAGGTCCTTTTAAATCCAGGATGAAGACTTTTCTTTTTGTCACTGCTTTTAATTGATCTATTCATATTATTATTACTATTCACTGCACTCTTTGATTAATGTATTTGATTTATAAGCTTGTTTTATATTTATTTTGTTCTCTTCACTTTTCAGTGACTGCTTTTAAATGTTTATATGTCAATGTGATTACATTGCACTTTTGATGCTCTTAATGTTTTTTATTTTTGTAAAGCACTTTGAATTGCCTTGTGTTGAAACATGATCCCACACAAACCTTCACGTAGCCTTGAGAATATATAATAAAATCAAATAAAGGTAATGTTGAATCCCCAACATTGGGAGTGGATCAACCAGGCTCTCAAAATTAATTGGAATTTAAGAAATATAATTTTTGTATTAACTTTTTCCTTTCTCTTTTACTGGATTGTTATGATCTGTTCATTATTATAACATATGGAAAGCCACCTATCCATCTATACGTATGTATTTAGATAAGTTGCAATCATCATTAACAATAAAGTTTATTCACTTACCATTTGGGGGACGTGTGCTGGCCATAGTTGGTTCTGGAGGGAGGAGCTGGTCTGCTGCTGAGCTGAAGTGAAGTTAGTCTGCAGCAACACTTCCTTAAATACAGACTGCATGCAGCAAACCACACCCACACACTGCTGACATCACAGTCTGAAGTCCAGCTACAGTGGGATGATTCATAGATTAAAAAGTATAACATCCTTCCCTTAATAAACAGAAGAAGGGGAAACACAGCCTCATGTGTTCAGACTACGTATTTGAGATATAAACCCTCAATGCTCTTTACATATCAACATTCACCCGTTCACACACATTCATAGAGGCAGAGGCTGCCATGCAATGTGCTCAGGGAGACTAACATTCACACACACTCACACACGTTGGCCATACCAATTTGTAGTTAAGTATTTTACCCAAGGTCGCATGGACATGTAGAGCTACATTATATTTACAGTTTGAAGCACCTTCAGCAGTCTGCAGCTCTCAAAGTGTTTAATAAGAAACATGGACAGTTAACTTCAGCATTTGACATAATAGTGATTTAATCAAATCTGGCTTCATATTATTAAAAGCAACACGAGCATCAACTCGACGCAGTCCGCCATTGTTGTGGTTGTGAGTGGCTGGGAACACAACTGGGACTAAAAAGGAGAACCAGTTCAGAACCAGAAAAGCACGGAGCTAGAACCAAACTGGTTTGGTGGGAAGGGGCATGGATGTGTTTAAACTGCCATTTATTTCCCCGCTAGGTTTTCACATTCATGTGATATGATTTTATTCAACCTCTTATTCAGGGACTCAAATGATTGACACCCTTACATTTGTCATTATAATGTATTTTCCTTTCACCTTTAGATAACTGCCCTCAGTAAATCCTGCTCCCCCTCCCTTCAGCAATTACAAGAAATGCACCTTGTTTTTCTAAATGCCACAAAAACCTGCAGACTGTAGTCAACACTTTGAACTGTAGCTTTCAGTCTCTGTTCATGACAGGATGTGGCATTAAGCTCAGACAGCCTGTCCTCCTACAAAAAACGACCAAATAGGTCGATTGTTTAAGCAGTGTTGATCACGATATTACGACCCATAGCCACGTAGCTTTCCCATTATTCATTTCTAGCAGCAGTTTATTACAACCTTTTGTCACGTTTTGTCACGATCGTAATCCCGTGAACTTTAACCTTGCGCATCAATAAAAGTGCGACGAGCCAAGAAGATGAAGATGAAGAAGAAGATGAAGAAGAAGAAGGATTGTTAAAGAGCGTCAGAGCGTCAGAGCTTTACAAGTGGTAAATCTGATTTCTGTATTTCATTTGATTTGTTTACGCTTTTAATTAATCCTGTCGTTTTTCTACTAAGCATGTTTAACCACGATATTTCAGTTTTACGTTTTAGGGCTGGCCCGTGGCATAGGCAGTATAGGCGAATGCATGTTGTTAGCAATAGCATGGCTGTAAAGGTTAGCGCTTAGCGCTTAGCTTATATGCGCTAACGGATATGTATTGCAATATAAGAAGGTTCGTCTACAACAAGTTGTAGGGAGAGTTTTCTCCTTCGCACAAAAGGAGCTAAAATCTTGCCTAAAAACAAAACCCTTGGTAGCACGTGACATAACACATAACAATGGCAAAAGTATGTATATTCAGCTAACCAGACCAGGACATGATATGAACGTAAACAATGCGAAAGGAAATGGCACTTTAATAATAATAATAATAATAGTTGACATTTACATGGCGCTTTTTATAATGCACACACTTTTTCTTTCTTCGAAATGTCACCTAACATGTTGCATTAATGATAGTTAGGGTAAGTTCAACACTTGAATATCATCAGGTCATAGTTGTTTTACTACTTTAAACATTCGCTAATTCAACTTAAGTTTTGTGAAAGCATCACATCTAGTTAAAAAGAGAAATATATTTCCCTGTAATTACTGATTTACCTGGGACTTGATTGATTTTGGTGCCTGTAGTTTTATTTTGGCGAATGCTTATTTATGAAGCAACAATTAAATTACATGGTAGCACAGCTAATCTGAGTTCATCTGTTTGGTTTTTTTCAGGTCATCTATCAATTCAATTATATGAAGTAGCCTATTATCATAAAAAAATCAACGGTTCTTTTCAGAGCCATATTCCTCTTCCTACTCTCTTTCACCCCTCTCGTTTTCTTGTCTTTTGTTTTGTTTTTCTCCCTCCCTGTATGTCAGTTCATCCTTTGTTTGTTGTTGCCCTTTTTATCCTCACTTAAAAATGGCATCCAAGCAACTGAATGAATGGCTAGAGATAGGGAATGCCCTCGCAGATGAGTTGGCAAATAAGGCAAGTACAACATTATCCAAAAATTTATTATAACATTTACTCAAATGATAACAGACACACACATTACAAAGATGTGTGTGCAACAATTAAGGGAAATATATAATCTCTTTTATATATTTATATATTAAGATACCAAAGAAACCAAAGAAACCGAAGATACAGAAGATACCAAAGAAAATAACGCAAGGATCAAATGTTTCCTGGAGGAAGAGGGACCTGGATGGGAACATTATAGCCCAACATTGGAATAAGAATCGATCTGGTCTGTAAAATATAATCTAGTTCTAGTGTTTCATTAAGTTTTAATGTCGTTGGTCGGTCCTCAATAATGTTTCCCATAAATTCGTACTTTGTTTTATGCAGTTAAACCTTCCAGCTCTCAGAAGTCCCCAGAGGTCGAGGAGACACATGAGATTCCTCTACAGGTCCCAAGTCTTGGTATGCACAATGAATTCTTAAATTATCCTTCAACTTGAAATGTAGGTAATTGTTTGTAGTATGTAATAGCTTTGTTCATGATACATTGTAAAGTGAAAAGCCATGTATGGAATATCTTTTTTTAATTAAACTAAATTCCATGATTTGTTTTATATTTTGTTATTTTAGATCAACATCTTCAGACACTGAGAAACCTGTTGGGTTCTCTCACTGTCCCTGCATCATCAGAAGAAACACCCACTGCATCAACATGGACCCAAAGACAGTTGAAACGTGAACAAAAATTCAGAGCTGCAATGCCAGAGCTCCTTCATTTGAAATTGGCTGCAGAGATTGTCACTACACGTTCCTGTCTCCAATGCAAAACTGCTGATGCTGTGGTCCGGTGTTTGGACTGTGTTCCACCAGGAACTCCCTTTCTTTGTCCGGCATGTGACCCTATTATCCATGGTAAACATGTCTTCCATGACAGGGAAGCCATGTTTGATGGGTTTTACAGACCTATTCCTCCCACATCCTTAGTGGTTGTGGATGAAAGTGGCCAATATGGACTCTGTGAACAAGGTGGGTTCAAATAAGGTATTACATATTCCCTTACCATGGTTTCCTAATGTGCACTACATATACAGCGGCATCATTTTCACCATGTCGGAAGTTTGCTTTAACAGTTAAAATGTCTCAATTTGTATTGACTACATTTCCTAACATGTCCTAACATGCATATGAATCTCTGAAATTGTCTTTGCTGCAGTGTGTCTGCTTCCTATTCCTCCGCCATCCCAAATCTGCTTCTGTGGTCCAAGCCAAGATTTCACCATCATCCCAGGAAAGCAGACCGTGTTGGTGACTATCAATGGTTTGTTGCCACCAGAAGACGATCAAGCAGAAATACAGGATTACTATTATACTTTTGTCCTACATTGCATAGATAGCTGTCAAATTGCACATTTATATTTTTTCTCAGGTCCATACAACGTTCGTCTGCCTTCTGTGTGCTGCCCAATTTGTTCCGCCAAATGGTCCCCGAGCATAGGTGACTTGCTGGGATACAAATACTGGCCAGCAACCGACAGCTGCAAAATTATTTTTAACTTTGATGTGTTCACATCATTCGAGCAAATGAAATTGGCCAGCCCAGCATTATCCCAGCAAGTATTTATAAAAATGCTTGAACATCGATCGTTTTCCACAGGAAGGGTAAGAATAAAATGTGGTTTTCAAGATTTTTGAATACCAAACTTTTAATTAACCAAATGAATACCATTCTTTTTTCCAGACAGGCAGAATCTGTAGCGATATCTTCCACAGAGTCTTTCGGGAGTTTGCCTTCTGTAATTACAGACAAGAAGATCTATGCCTGGTGGAGCCCTTTAAATGCCCAGCATGCACACCTGACATGCTGGCTATTGCTGTAGATGGCAATAGAAAGCATTATCGCTTCAAGAAGTCCAGAGGGTCAGTGAAATCATATTCTCATTTTAGTTGTTGTTTTATTGACTAAGCTGAATGTCTTTGCTGAAATGTCTAACTTTCCCCAACTCTGCAATTTCTTTTTCCAAAGTTTGTAGACCATCAGAAAACAATAGTTGGTTTGAAATTACACATAATTATATAAATCCAATTCATAAACATTATTATATATGACGCCTGTAAAGTTAACTCAACTTTAAAATGTTAAATGGTTGACGTTAGTTGGATATGTTGGAGCTAAGAACCAGTTTTGGATATAATCGCTTCATGAAAAATGTATTAAATTGCCCAGGAACCTTTTTCTATGCCTTCCTCTGCCCTATTCCATGCCCATCAATATAAAGGATGTACTTTTATTTTTACCTTTTTACAAGAAGTCAGTAAACTTTTCACTAATGTTAAATAATGGTGGCAAAAGACTTTACACAGAATTACAGATCAAATTCACAAAGACCTTTTCCACATTTATGAAAATGTTATGGCAAAAGCAAATTGGCCACATTAAATAGAGGACACAATCAAACTTATGTATGTATGATAATGTTGCTTACAATGTCTTTCTCGAATTTCGCAGGACAGATGAACCGTCTCTATTTGATGGACTGTTCATTGCCCAGGACAGTAAAGTGTCGGCCTTTGTCGACAAAATCAGGAGCCAGATGACGATTGTAAGAATCTATTCAATCCCTTAACCCTTTATTTATTTTTCTTAGCACAGGGTTAAATGTAACAGATTGTGTCTATTTCAGAAAAGTGGTCGTGATGTTTGTGGACCGGCAACATTCACAGCTTGCAGAGAAACCTCACACAAGTCCAGGGCCAAGGTGGATGAGGAAGGACTGCAAATAGCTGTGTGCAGACATGGCATCTTACTACAAGGCCTAAATCACTACCGTGGTGAAATATATGCCTACCCAATGTTCCTGCAGAAGGAGCTGGCTGAAGTTGCGAATGCAACATTCTTTTGTATGGATGTTGCCTGCAGGTAGTTATAACTATTGCAAAATTGGAAGTGTTTGTGGGAAACGTGTTATCTATTTAATTCTTGCACATCCAGTAGATGTAAAGCAAAAAAAACATTCATTTGGATAAATGCTGATGTTGGTTACAAGGATTGTACTGGTAATTTTAAGGACCTGGTTTATCTTTTTACTATTATGCCATCATGCAACTGGAAAAGCTAATTGATTTTGTCATTACAGGTACTGGCCTTATTTGGAGAAGATGGCAGCAAAGTTGCCTGAGCTCCAACCACTTACAGAGATGAAACCTTTTCTCTCTGTAATGCACGCCAAGGCCCACACAGGCAAATGCGAGGTACAGTATGCAAGTTAAACATTTGTGTCACTAGATTCAAATGTTTTAGAAATTGTAGTGCACATAAGAATATCATGTAGTATATTCTATTCAAGCCTGTGGAATAATTGTAATAGTTACAAATGTTGACAAAATTGTTACAAAACAGACTGTCACAAGGATAGGCTTCCAAAACCCATTATGTTTATTTTAGTAAATATATCCGCACTGTAGAAATAATGAATGAATAGAGCTTCAAATAACTGCAGTTGTGACATTGTAGTTCAAAGCATAATTCAATATTAGAACATTTTAACTTTCTGAAATTGCTCCTGACACTGATGATAACTAAAGATGTACAGTACAAGAAATTATAATATTGAACTAAATAGCTAGATCTCATTGTTTATGATTCTGAGCAGGTGAAGTGGGGTGGCAGAAGCCAGGAAGGTGCTGGAAATACTGTCGGCGAGGAAGTGGAACAGGTTAACAGCTTCCTCTCAAGGGCAGCTCTGACAACAAAATACATGACCAAATCAGGTTGGTAGAGGAAAACAAATAGTTTGAAGTAGTGCCACATTGTAAAGCTCATATGAATTTTCATGTTTTTGTGTTTACAGCTAGAGCAGATATGATAACCGTGCTGGCTATGCAATGGAACCACAGGAAGGTGGAGAATCTCCACAAGACACTCTCAAAGAGATTTGTCAAAGTAAGACGTCCATGCTGCATTTCAAAATGTATATTAAGACTATCCGAGTTTGTTGTTGTAGTAATTTAACACCATCCTTAGCTACATGTTGTTGAATTGAATGTATTCTGCAATCATTTCATTATGATGGTGCTGCCATGGCACACTGTTCTGCCAAGAGAGTCTCTGTTCTGTTTGTTTTTAATAAAGCACTATAGGTTGATTCATCTGAATTTCTGGATAATAATAATAATAATAATAATAATAATAATGTTAATCCTGCTTGATCTTGAAAAAAAAGGGAAACTAAGGTGATACTTGCCAACCTTGAAGAGAAGGTGTTTAGCATTTCATGTTGTTGTCTGGTCAGTTAATGTGCATAAAGGAATTCAGTAAAAAACAACCTTCTCAACCAACTGGAACGCATATTCACTTTTTCCTTTTAAACATTCTAACCAGACTACACAGAGAGCACAAACTGAAGTGGACAATCTTGAGAGTCTCAAGCAAGAGCTGAACATCTCCCTGGAGGACACGGAGCAGTGGGTGTTGGAGGTCAAGCAATGGGCAGCCACTGGTATGTTATATGATCACTGTGGTATAGATTTGGTTCCATATTTCCAAACATTTGGCTTCATGTTTTATGATTACACCTTGTTGTTTCTGTTTTCAAGAGAAACATGGAGCCCAGAGTAGCCAAGAGGAGCTCCAGAGAGAAATAGATGAAATTATTTATTCCCTCCGAAGAAAGAAACACGACCTCTATCGACAAAATGGTATTTATTATTACGTTATCTAGAAACAATATTTGTTTCTTGTTGTTGTTGTTTGTATTATTAATATTAGTTTATTTGTATTTTGTTTTACTTTACAGACAGCAACCAAACAAGGCAACGCAAACGGAGAAGACTGACAGAGCTCAAAAAGAAACTCAGAGAGAGGATACTGCAGTACAACACCATTGATGCCTGTTCAGAGAAAATTGACACAGAAGCAGCATGCGGTCTGTCTGAGGATGTCATTCTGCCCTGGGAGGCGCAAGGAGATGGTAAGAAACAACTTGTTTTTGTCTGCCCTAGATATTCCATAAATTCAGTTGAAGTACTAGAATACAATCACCAATGTAACACAGAGCTATCAACATAGGTGTCACAAATCATCATGATCACAACAAATCATTTTAAAAATAATGATATTGAAAGGTCTGTATGATGTTGCCCTATCAAGTCTTAATAGTCTAGTCTCACTGGGACAGGCATATCTATGGAAACAGTAAAACCCTTCCTGACCACCCTGAACTGCATACTAATGTTGAATCTCAAGACATACTGAGTTTAATTCTGCCAACATAGACAGAATTGAAAAAATTCAGCAAGCGGCGAGGTTGAATTTTTTTTTACCAGATTTTAAGGTTTTGGTCAATTTAATTAAAAAAGATTGAATACAAACTGATATTATTTGTTTTATTAGCCTTACCATTGTGGTTGTTATATTTTGTGTTTTTTCCATTATAGTGGTGAACCTGCGCACAAAGAGGCGACTTTTTGACCAGGTTATGCTGGTCAGGCGTATGGAAGAGGAGAAAGTCATCATTGTGAAGGAGATGACCCAGCATTGTCAAAATCTGAGGCAGGCACTGGACAAACTGGACCGCCTCCTTCATCAGACAAAAGACGACATCAGAAACCAAAGTATGTTCCACAAATACCGATTTATAACATTTGCCACTGCCCCCCTCCCAGTGTCAAATGTCTATCACTGAATAGCATCTGTAATGATTGCATTTTTTCTGAATCACAAATCTTTTTAGCTAATATACAGCCTCGGAGTTAAACATTCAAATTGCTTATATGGAACCAACATCAATGCTAACTAAAAGTTGCCTTACATAGACTGTCATTTTGTCTTTTTATTTTAGTTTCTCCAAGCGATATAACAGAAGAGGGATACAGGGGACTGCACTGCTGTATTTTACACCATCAATATCTTCTGGAGCAGAAACTGAGCAGAGTCACCAGCACCTACAGCTGTATTGGCTCGGACTCGTCTTTTCTCATGATGGAGGAAGACATTGAAGACGGTAATGAGGACGACGAACAGGATGGTGATGAGGACGGTGGTGAGGACAACGAACAAGACGGTGATGAGGACGGTGATGAGGACAACGAACAAGATGGTGATGAGGACGGTGATGAGGACAACGAACAAGACGGTGATGAGGACGGTGATGAGGAAAACTAACAGGACGGTGATAAGGACAACAAACAGGACAACGAACAGGACTTAACAAGTCTATTGTGTTGTATGCATGTCAATGTATTAAAACGAGTATTACGATTGAATGGCTTGTTTATTACCCTTTTTTTTATATGATCCTGCTTTGCATTTACTATGTCTGGTATTCAAGTAAATGCCATTAGCAGTTATCAGTCACCTTCAGATCCGAGTTACCTCGAGGGCCAGAGGTTCCCCACCCCTGGTATAAGGTTTTGGTGATCACCCTTATTATCATCATGTCATTTAATCATGATCTGTTTAATTAGCCAATGCTTACATCCAAAGAATGTGTCTAGACTTTACTCCTACAGACACACACTAACAATACAAATTGAGCTAAGTAATACACTCACGAGCCACTTAATTAGGTACACCTTGCTAGGATGGGTTGGACCCCCATCTGCTTTCAGAACTGCGTTAAGTCTTCATGGCATAGATTAAACAAGGTACTGGAAGCATTCCTCAGAGATTTCACTCAATATTGACCTGATCGCATCACACAGTTGCTGCAGATTTGTCGGCTGCACATCCATGACGCAAATCTCTCGTTCACCATATCCCAATGGTGCACTGTAGGATTTGGATCTGATGACTGTGGACTGTGACATTTGAGTAAAATTCATTGTCATGTTCAAGAAACCAGTTGGAGAATATTTGAGCTTTGTGACACGGTGAGTTATCCTGCTGGAAGTAGCCATCAGAAGATTGGTACACTGTTGTCATAAAGGCATGGACATGGTCAGCACAACCCGGTATCACGGCAAGACGTGAACATGTGACGATTTACCATGATGGGAGACGTGAAGCTGTCACGATTTCGTCCCTTCAAACGTGACAATTACACAGTATTGTTAACGTGGCCCAACCAGTGGAGATATACCCGGAAATGCCAAGCAAATGCTACCCCGACGGTCGGTTGTTATTATCAATATTAATATAATAATGATTTCATTTGTAATAGTCACACTCAATTTCGCCAATTTTCTGTTGCCCCAGCTGGTCGGCACCTCTTTTAGCAGATACAAAGGCTATATTCATTTATTAAATCGATGTGTGTGGATGTGGAATTAACGGACGTGACGTTGCACGATTGCGTTACCAGGCAACAGCTTCGGTTCATGTTAATTTATAAACTCTTCAACTCGAACCGTAGTTATATTTTAAAACATTTTAGAAAGCCTCACGAAATATTTTAATGTACATTTTAATTTAAATGTGAAGGAATGTGTGTATAACAAAATACATCCGTCAAAAACAATACCGGAAACAGACGTAGGCAAGATCCTCGGTTATGGCTAGAAAGGATCCTTCTATTGTAAATATGACGTCACGTTCTCGTTGTAACTCTCGTTGTAATCGGAGCGGCTCGGAAACACATCTACAGCAGTAACATGATGCAACATACACATTAATGCAGCAGCAATATTAATAGAGAAACATCAGACATAATAGTAAAACACTGCAAGGGAACATTTTATTGCACCAGGAGCTATCTTGGGACTTTTACTGCGACAACGTTGACTTGCCTGTGAATAAAAAATAAACCATAGTGTTGGTGATCTACAGTGTTGTCATTCTTCTTTGAACACCAGCAAGACCGCTTTTCAACGATCACACTCCCTGTCATTGACATAATTAATAGATAGTTTAGCTTCTCACCATCATTTGCTGTGGCCAACTGATGTTAACGATCCTAACTGAAAGGCTGCCTGCCAAACGTAAACATTCAGCCACGTGACATTCAGCCGAACTCTCGCGAGAGTTTTACACAAGACGGATCCTTTCTAGCCATAACCAAGATCCTCAGCTCGGTGATTCATGGTTTAGCCGCAATGCACGTTGGGAAATGGTGTTTATGCGATGTGAAATCCGAAAACATTTTAAAAAAAAATAATAATACTTTATTCCGAGTTTGCTTGCTTTTCTCTTTGGAGCTAATCACATAACGGCATTGTAATACATGGTTCGGCTGCATTACATATTACATATCTGCCGTAGTTATCTATTTATAGAGCCCTGATGAGAAGACTTCTATACAAACAGGAAGAACTGCCGCCAAAACTGAAAACGTGACGTGGATCACAAATATATCAGCCATTTAACAACATCTTAGATTTATTTTCACACAATATGTCTCCTTGCAATATCAACAGTAATTCGGCTGACTTTTATATTGGATCCAATTGGTAGATAGGCAGTATTTACACCATAACGGTGCACAGCTGATAAACGGGCACCTAGTGGTTAAAGCATGTTATTGAATTTTATTATTATTATTAACTAACAGAATAAGAGACCTGACAGGTGATGGTCAGACGTTGACCTGGCTGCACAGTCACAGAAGCTGGCTGTGTCAACTGTTCACACTTCACACCTGTACAAATACAAAAAAAAGTTATATGACAGATTATCCTGTTAAACAGCAGTATAATAAGTGTTGACTCACTTCCAGCTGCCAGCAGCAGCAGCAGCAGCAGAGAGAACATGATGATGATGACTCTCATTTCATTTAATTTCAAACCTTTATTTATACAGGTGTATCCCATTGAGATCATTGATTTCTTTTTCAAGGGAGACCTGCTCAAGTAGGTTCCACACGAAACATAAAAACATAAACAGAACAACAAAAGGACATCATACAGCACCATTTACATAACTATCGACATAAACAGGTACCAATAGCTTCCGATTGAGTAGCATCCAACCGAGCTTTAAAAACATTTAGTGGCACCAGATTGCTCAGTTTCCATTTAATTTGCAGACTATTCCAAGACAGAGGAGCTGCGCATCTAAAAGCTGTCTTCCCTAAGACAGTCCTAGCAGTTGGCACATTTAATAAAACCACAGCATTCGATCTCAGGCAGTAGCCACTTACAATTTTCCGTGAGATCAGGGAGCAGATATAAGATGGAAGTTTCCCTAACATGGCTTTGTATATAAAAATGTACCAGTGACTGAGCCTCCGTACAGTTAGTGAAAGCAAACCAGCCCTTGCATACAGGGTACAGTGATGGGTTAATGCTTTACAGTTTGTCACAAATCTCAGTGCACTGTGATACGCAGCATCTAACTTGACCAGGCAATTGGCAGGTGCATTCATATAGATCAAATCACCATAGTCCAGCACAGGTCAAAAGGTCACAGTGACTAGCCTTTTCCTGGCCTCAAGCAGAGAAACAGGACTTGTTCCTGTAGAAGAAACCTAGGCTAACCCTCAGCTTTTTAAGCAGGTTATTGACATGAAGTTTAGAAATGTGAGACAATCATCAAGCCAGATACCAAGGACTCTGAGAAGACGTGAGCTCCTGATCCCCTTTAATCTCCACTGACAGTCTCTTTTGAAGGCCTTATAACTGTATCACAATGGATATTACTGAGTTTGCATAGAACCAAACGTGTTCACGTGTGAATGTGAACATTAATAGAATATCACCTCCCATCTTCAGAGCAATCTGACTATTATAACATTAGCGTTAAGAAAGCTTAATTAAATATCTGCCACAACATAAGTAACTGGATCAAAGTAACAGTACAGTCCGCGGCATCACATCATAATGTATCATATATCTCCTTATCTGAGTCAGCTGAGCCGTATCTGGCCGTGCAACACTTACAGTGTCACATACTGTATGCAGAAGTATTATTTTAAGCAACACATTACGAAACACTCGAGTCAAATGTAATTAAAGTCAGATCGTGTCTTAGACGGGGCATATCATAAACCTGTTAATGTACGCATTCAAACACTTTTTCTTTTACCAGCTGTGTTCACCTTGCAGGTGCAGCTATGTGGCTTTTATCCTGGATAAAGTGTTTGAGTCATGGATGTTTAAAGTCTTCATATTTGTCTAATTATATAGTTGACTTTTCATTCAGGAAGTATACGCGCTGCGCTGTCAGTACGCTTCTCCATGTTTGTGATTGGTCGAATGCTCCAAATACCACCCCTTTCATGTGAACGCTCCTAACTAGATAGGACACGGCTGGCTTGAGCGATCCACTTGATAACCCGTGTCGTAGTGCCGTTTAGCGAGAGGGCGTATGTTTTGGATTAGGCCAACCGGCTAACTCAAACATATCCAGGTTAGGTTGAACCAGTTTCGTGGTATACCCCCCAGGTCTTGTCCTGACTGAGCACAGGCACCTGTAGCCTTGGCTACTGTGCTCTCAGTGTTTTGTCTCCCTGTTCCTGCCTATTGGCGTCAGCTGATAGAGGTGTTGGTTTTATCTTGTTATGCACAATGTTGATTCTTCTCTCAGAACTAGCTAAATATGGGTCTGGGGTAGAGATCTTCAGAATTGGTTTGGCATCTTTTGTGTCAATTCGTGGCACACAACATGTCTTGTGAATAAACCATCAGTTTGCCATCAAAGTTCCTGCTCTCCTCGTGTCTCTCTGACTCCTGTTTCCATTGCTTCAGAAGTTTCCATCGCATATGAAAGATTTTCACATGTTTGTAAATTATTTTGGTTTCAGTGTGTGTGTTTCACATGGGTGAACAGTATATTTATATGTTATGGAATGAAATACAATGTCAGATTAGGGGAAAGTTAGGGGAGTGCATGTTAATGTGTCTGGAGGTGGCGTGTTCCAAAAGTGTTTGGGTTTGTCTGCCGTGTGTGGGCTGCGTTCCATTTCAAATTGCCGCCTGTACAATGTATGCACCAGTCTGTGATATGCCGATGTGCAGGCCCGCCCCTCCATACACGCCGATCACACAGACTGCGTCTGCCTCTCGCCCTCATCTTGTGGAGGGAGCCTCATCTGATGCGCAAATGCGGCGCAATTGAGCGCGCCACAGTTTCTGCTGCGAGGCTCCACTAGCTGTAATCGGCTTGGTGTGTCCAGGGTTTACACACCACCCCCCCGTCGACGCTCGCGAGGGCCTCATCCCATCACAGCCCTGCCGATGTGATATAATGTATAGGACCTTTTTCCTCATGGGTGTCATTCACAACAGACCAATCATGACAGTTTTAGAGAATGAGTTTGTATGGATACACTTAAAACATATTTGTATTTGTCTTGGCTTCAGCTCACTGATAACATAAGAACACAAATAGGCACAACACTTACATAGATGTTTTTTTATATGTATTTTATTACTCCAAAATAGAAAAAAAAAAGTCAGCCATATTTAACTGGAAAAGTTTTCCTTTGGCTCCCAGGAATTTTTCCACTTCGCCCCACTGTAAAACAGAAACAGTCAATCAATCAATCAATCAATCAATGTTTATTTATATAGCCCAATATCACAAATGTTACATTTGTCTCAATGGACTTCACAGTTTGTACAGAATATCAGTATGACAATACTGACACAGCAAAAAGTATTACTTTTTGGAATATGTAGTTCTACAGTATGTTGACAATGCTATTTCAAATGAGAAGATATACTAAGTCACTCAAAAATATCATGATGAAAGTGCAGTATAATGTATATATTTATATATAACACGTACATCATATATAATACAAGGTACATTTTTTATTTCAAAGTCAATGTTTCATTTGACCAATTCTTTGAATTTGCTGTCTTATCAATGCCCAAACATACAGCACTAAACTTAGACAACTGCCTGCAAGACTGCACACAGAAATAATACTACTTATTACTACTAACTATACTTATAGTATAATTGTTAAGAACAAATGTAACAAGTCAGTAATTACAAAAGAGATCAAATACCATCCAGCCTCACATATCAATCATTTAACCTTTAGTGATATTGATCAATGATAAACTCTATTGTATATTTTAATTTCTATTTCAATGTAGGCTACTTCCCTGCTTATGTGTTACAATCAGACAGCGTTTCTAGGGCGCGATGTCTGAATGACGAAGGGCAGAGAACTTGGATGTCTTACTTTATGGCGCAAACGTCTGATAGAGCCATTGATGACATGGCTCCCCACCCCCATGTGATCAACTAAATTCAATTTACTGCTGAGGAACCCAAAATGTTTAAGTTAGTGATCTCAGGGTTGATGAAGTTGGTTGGTAAGACTACTTTGTGGCCCCTGTTCTGCCAGACCCATCAGCTACACTGAAGGAAACTTCAGATTAGATACATACCATCCAGAGCAAGACTGCCACTGCACCAACACCTCGGTATGGCCCTGAGTAAAGAAACACAGATTTTAGGTAAACTTCATTTTTTTCAAATGTCATACATGTAAATACAAAAAGTCCAGTGAAATCAAATGATAATTTGAAATAATAGTAGGTACGATTAACTCAAACATATGAAGGACTGTAACATAGTCAATAGCATTTTCCCCATCAGTTTAATATTTTGGAATACTATTATTATTTAAAAAAATATTTGTACTGCCAAGAATAGGAATTCACCTACAAAGGATTACAAGAAAAAATGTAATATATAAATAAATGGCTGGACATGATGCATTAATGCGACATGAAGCATTACACAAGTACCTCAACCTTAAATTAATAATAAATTATTGTTACTGTAATTTCAATATTTACATTAGCAGTCATGCTTAAGACTGAAACACTCCTTTTAAACAAAGTATACGAAAATCCAATAAGATAAGACTTGGTTCCACGGAAACATTATTGTCATTGTTTATTTATTTAAAAATATTTTCTAAACAAACCTCCCTGATTCGTTCCCTCAGTAGTTTTTTGTAGGGGAAAGTGTCTGACCCTTGATGAATGGGACATTCTGCAAGGAATTAAAAGATGGTAATAAGTTGAAGTTCAGCAATAACCTCCTAAACATTGCCTAACATCACATTGTGCTCAATTAAACTGTTCAAAATGGCACTGAGACTTTCGATACTGCAAAGTCTTAAACAAAACAAAAGGTGGTGTATTCTAATTGTACCGATGATTGTTTTCTCTCTCTTTAACTAATTCAATGTGCAAAATCAAACACAGTTTCAGTCGATGTAAATAAGATAATTACTAATTAACCCGCACATACCATTAATTGCCACTTTATTCCTCGTTGGTCTTCTTTTCTGTGAGGAAGACACTGAGGAGAGAGCAGGAGTCAGCCCGGAGGAGAGAGCAGGAGTCAGCCCGGAGGAGAGAGCAGGAGTCAGCCCGGAGGAGAGGGCAGGAGTCAGGCCGGAGGAGAGAGCAGGAGTCAGGCCGGAGGAGAGAGCAGGAGTCAGGCCGGAGGAGAGAGCAGGAGTCAGCCCGGAGGAGAGGGCAGGAGTCAGCCCGGAGGAGAGGGCAGGAGTCAGGCCGGAGGAGAGAGCAGGAGTCAGCCCGGAGGAGAGAGCAGGAGTCAGGCCGGAGGAGAGAGCAGGAGTCAGGCCGGAGGAGAGAGCAGGAGTCAGCCCGGAGGAGAGAGCAGGAGTCAGGCCGGAGGAGAGAGCAGGAGTCAGCCCGGAGGAGAGGGCAGGAGTCAGCCCGGAGGAGAGGGCAGGAGTCAGGCCGGAGGAGAGAGCAGGAGTCAGCCCGGAGGAGAGAGCAGGAGTCAGGCCGGAGGAGAGAGCAGGAGTCAGGCCGGAGGAGAGAGCAGGAGTCAGCCCGGAGGAGAGAGCAGGAGTCAGGCCGGAGGAGAGAGCAGGAGTCAGCCCGGAGGAGAGGGCAGGAGTCAGCCCGGAGGAGAGGGCAGGAGTCAGGCCGGAGGAGAGAGCAGGAGTCAGCCCGGAGGAGAGAGCAGGAGTCAGGCCGGAGGAGAGAGCAGGAGTCAGGCCGGAGGAGAGAGCAGGAGTCAGCCCGGAGGAGAGAGCAGGAGTCAGGCCGGAGGAGAGAGCAGGAGTCAGCCCGGAGGAGAGAGCAGGAGTCAGCCCGGAGGAGAGAGCAGGAGTCAGGCCGGAGGAGAGAGCAGGAGTCAGGCCGGAGGAGAGAGCAGGAGTCAGCCCGGAGGAGAGAGCAGGAGTCAGCCCGGAGGAGAGAGCAGGAGTCAGCCCGGAGGAGAGAGCAGGAGTCAGCCCGGAGGAGAGAGCAGGAGTCAGGCCGGAGGACACAGGAGTGAGGAAGAGAGTGAACTCAGTGTCAGTCTCGGTGGTAAGAGGTACAGACAAGTCTGATCCTGGGTCTGCGGCCATTTCTGCCTGTGTGGTACAAGGGCCCTCAGGTTCAACTGCCAAAGTCACTATTGAGAAGAAAAAAAAGTAGACGCATGGTGAGTAAATGACCAAGTATAATCCTCCATATACATTTATAATCTGAGTAATTACAGCTAAAAATGAAACAGCGGAACATCAGTGATTCTGTGTTACAATGGCGTTTGTTAGCAACCAGGAAATGACACCAGTAAGGACAAACAGATGAGAATGCTGCGTGGGGTCTGGGTGCCGTGTTGGCGGGACGTTGGGGGGCTCGCTGCTCCGCCCTTTGAGGCTCGAGGAGCAGACAGTGTGAGCTGGATTACTGGTGTTGTTTCCTGGTTGCTGTGTGGGGTCTGCGAGACAGCGAGGAACTCAGCCTGAGCGCACACACACACACACACACACACACACTCACAGCCAGGCTGTGAGTGTGTGTGCGTGTGTGCGTGAGGAGATCCGCGGAGCCTCGGCTGAGAAAAGATAAGGCTGAGTGAGTGTGTGTGAGCCGGTACGTCACTATGCCCGTTACGTCACTATACTCAGGAAGAAAAAAATTGAAAAAGAGCAGCATAGACAGGTATTTTCTGTGTTAGAGTTTTACTCGCTACAGGGTGTACTTTGAGGGTCTGTGACTCTGCAGACCGTTTACATGCAGGAAAAGCTTCATAACACACAAGGGGACGGGTAATAACCAGAAAAGCATGACATGGGACCTTTAATGACAAAACAAGACATAACGACATATTTGTACTACATGGTAAACAGTGATTCACATTTTTTTACATTTAAAACCAGATAACTGAGCAACTAATTTACAAAACATGTTAACAGATAAATTGCTGAAATATAGCATGCAGATTTGTATACTTTACCATTAATTAGGCTTTCGTAAATCCTCTTTATGGTAACAAGTGCATTGTTACCATCTTCTGTCTCGATTTGCCATGGACAGATGCAATCGGCAAAAACCATTTGTGCCTCTCTTGGCAAGAAGGAGGATGGGACGCCGATCTAACATTTTCCATTTGTGAAGCTGGAACACAATGGACACAAAAAAACAAGAAATATTATGTACACAACAGTTCTAAACATTTTCACACACCTAAAGCCATTATAACTCCATTTATTTTGCATAAGTGAAAAATGCACTGATGTGATACGTGTGCACATTGAGGAAGGCACCCCACAATTAACCAGGTGTGATTTTAGACCCCTTTTAGGGGAGCCCCTAAAAAAGAACTGTAAAAAAAAAAGAAGTTTATCGAGCTCGGGTTCACTTTGAGTTTTTTTTACATGGGCATAGTTATTTTTATATGGGTTAGGGATGCCAGCGATTATTCTATTTTTCGAATATTCGTTACAGTCTCCATAATCGAAAATTATTTTTAAAATTCGATTTTATTTATATATATTTTTATTATTATTTATGTATTTCTTTTTTTTCCTGGCTTAGTTTCAATTCGGCGGCGAATAATCAATTAATATTCGCCAGGGCTGTCCGATTTTGATCATGGTCAGTTTCTGGCATGCCTAATATTTGTCCATTTAATTCTCACATTCAGATATCTGAATAAGCTACATTTAGCTTTGAAACATGTCAGCAAGCTATAACCTATATCATTTCAGGTTCAAAGTTCTGCATTAACAGCACTTCAGATGTAAAGCTGGTGTTACAGGGGAATTTTGAAATGACTGTTCGAACACGGCTCAAAGTCAGAGACTCTGGTAAGCTTAATGAAAGTGCTTTTAAGGGCCTCTTTATTAATACTAACTCTGTCCAGGTCTTGATTGTCTTTCAAGCACTATATTAATATGGGCTGGTTTTGATTCTGTGACATTCTTGGTTTTACCATTTATTCAAAAATTTATATGATATTTCATTTATTTTACTTTTGGAAACCATAGTCACATAATTATGTGTTTTCCATACCATGAAGTTCAAAAATAAAATATAAAACACCAAAATGCAGGTTTTTTTGTAAGATATAATTAGAAAAACATGTACATTGAAGCTCTGATTCTAGGAATTACCACTGGCCTGAACTATGTTACTTCTGGTTAAGAAATAATGTTTTACTAAAACTGGGTGCTTGCAAGTACAAACACTATCTAACATCAGTTCGAAAAAATGTGTTATGCCTTTACAGCTTTAAATACAACGGTGACAACAATTTTGCTTAACACATTACATGAAGTGCAGTAATCGTGCACTAGTCTGTACTTCTCACATAAACTTACTTAAGAAATTAGGATTATTTTTAAAAAGTGAATGAGGGCGACTGTTGGAAAGTATAAATCAATTCAGTAATTTAACAATTTGTATAAAAAGATTAAGATCAGGGATTATTTACACACTTTTTTATGATAACTGACATCTGCAAGAGAAAAAAGCTTACCAGTAAATGTGTCGAGTCATACACTTTGTTGACACTGTGGTTTTTCTGTTGCGTGGCCTTCCACTCCTGTGCAACCTTTTCTTTTTGCTTGGAGAGTTTCTCTTTGTAGGGTTGGATGGCACCACATTGTTTGCATTTTTTACTTGCTACTCCTATGCTTTGCCTGCATGTCTGGCACACTTTTTGAGTAGGCGTCTGTAACAGAAACACAGATAATGTCAGGGAATACCAAAAATAAGAATACTATACTACAAATGTTTACAGGATTCATGTATTTTATTATATCGTGAAAAATCTTGTTAAAACAATGAACTCATGTTTTTTTATCTTTTAGATAGGATGAACAAAAATCACAAGAGTAAGGAAAACAATGTTATACAGAGTCAGTCACATGTTTTAAATTGACTGTTATGGACAACCCTAATCTGTAAATATCTGGTTGATCCAAAAGTTGATGCTCCATCATCACAGAAAATAATACTAAAATCATCATTAGCAGGGGTGTATTGCTAATTCTATAAGTTCTGCATGTGTGCACGCGCAGTTGTGGCTTGTTTTGAAGCTTATGTAACTACTGTCAATTAACACTCCAGCCAGAATCAACAAAGAATGGTCATTTATTAAGTCTGCATTATTGAATAAATGTGTGATTCTTACAGTAAATGCTGCACACAGCTGCGTGATAGTTAAGTGATCAGTGAAGGACCTTTATAAACTAACTCCCTCCTGCTGAGGTACAAAGGTTACTATATAAAAAGTGTGCACATGTATTTAGTATCCTATCCATGTGAATATGTTTTAAGTGGGGGTGGACCTCATGTCCTCTAGGGGGGTCCGGAGGCCCCCGTGAAGTTAAATGCATCAATCTTGTGCACTTGAGGGCAAAATTAACTAAATCTATGGATACATCTGTCAACACCCATATGAAACTTAACTGTATACATTTCAATAATAAAAAAAATGATAAGAATAATACTTTTTAAAAATGTATCTTTGTGCATATTTAACTATTTACTGTTTTGTTTTTTTATGCATTTGTTGTATGTCCAATAGTATGAATTGTAATGATTTCATCGATGTTTTGCATTCATTCGATTTTTTTTAGGGTGCTGTGTGACGTTGAACCTGCGACCTGCAACCTGTGACCTATGAACCTGTATTTGTATACTACCAAAGGAGCTATTGAACCTAAGAACTTGAATTTCCGACTCCTATTGTGGAACATTACAATAATATAAAAGTGTGCCTTGGAAATATGTATTTCCATATATGGTGACCAAACTGTTTCAGACCCACTGAGATAACTTAGACTAAAGTTAACTGTGTAAACATTACATTAGGTACATTAGCCTCTTAGCCTATCCGTTATCATAGCTAGCTAGCACCAGATGCTAACAACCATCCCCGTTTTAGGTGCCGGAGCGGTGTTCCGGCAGTATTACACCCCTGGTCACTCTTCACTTAATAGATAAATAGTATTTAATATAGTTATAAAGAATGTGACGTTTGATAACATTTGGATCAACCGCATGAACCGATGGATCACATAACTTCCATGCTCACGTTAACGTTAGCTGATTCTACTTTTGGCTAATTTAGCTTTGCTATCATTATTCCTAGGTAAACATAGTAATCTTAGTCACTGTACTAGACGACAAAATAAAACAACATAATACATATCCCAAAATGAATATACTTTTGATATCTGACTACTCACGTTTATTAGCTTGTCTGGGAAATAAATGGATGTTGTCTGATGCAGTGACGAGTCCAAAACCCCGGTGAGTTAGCATTTGACCACTTCCGGTTCCCTCGCGTCAGAACCAATGAGATTTCTCCATAGGATTTGGGAAAATAGCTCGAAATAAGGTCTGTGGTCGACACAAATTTAAGAGGCGGATCACGTTTTGTTCTACGACAGAAAGCCGTGATTTTTGAAGAGTGTACGTGTCTGAAAAACGATGGTTGTTAACAGAAGTTGTCGAGGACGTTGTACGTCATTACGCCGCCTCCCGTTGATTTAAAACGCGCCCGTGGGTCGTAAAGGTATACAGGCTGACGCACCCGTTGATTGAAAACGCTGCTCTGGGTCGTATTAATGGGTCGGAAAACGAGGAAAACAATCGACCTATTTGGTCGTATTAGTTGGAGGACTTGTTGGCTCAGATGCTGTTAAGCAGAGAAAGGTCAAATTTGATTTAAATCCTTGAGATACAGCACTCTCATGTGGCTGATAAACAGTGGTTCAAGAAGAAAGGGAAAATAAGACTGTAAGGCCTACATTTATCATTTTTATTCAAGAACATATTACAGTAGCGTTATCAGCTAAATGTACGAGAAGAACCAAAAAGGCCCATTAGGTGACAGAATGACCCTGTTGCCCCTTTCACACCAACGCGGTTCCCGTTCTAGCTCCGTGCTTGCGCTCTTCTGGTTCGAAACCGGTTTTTCTTTTCAGCCCCCGTTTTGTTCACACCGCCCAGAGCCCGACTGGTGCTGCGTCATGACGTCACCGTTCACGTCGCTGATTTTCTCCCCAACGGCGCTCACAACAACAACAATGGGGCACTGCGTCGGGTCGATGGTCGTGTTGCTTTTAATCACACAAAGCCAGATTAAATAACTACTTCTCAACCCTTATACTTTTCTCCAGAGTGCCATGGTTCATTATTTATTAATGTGTTTCAGCTGCATTTACCGACCGCTGCAGTGCTGCCCGCTGTTTGGCATCACAACGCTGTTATGAAAGTTTATCTGATATAAAATAGGTGATGTTAGCATAGCAACCAAAGCTAAACTGACTATTTTGACTACTTGTTGCTATTCTATTGTAGTATAAGCTGTTTTCTCCAGGCACATATTACCGTCGTATTTTTCATTGTGATTCTACTTGTGATAGACGGACATGTATTGATTCCATTCGATAGCTGCTATAATAAAACAAAATGTCTGCCTGCTCTCCACAATGATCAATAACAGCGAACGGATGGTCAAAGTAAGGTACAAATAAACAGAATCACATTAAGCATGGCAGTGGTAAGTGTTTTATAGAGTGTGTTATTTTATAAAGTGTGTTATTTTTAGAAAGTGTGTGGTTGCGTTCTAGTCACTTTGCTCAGCGCTACTGCTTGATACAACTTTTATTTGCCGTTCTCGCCATAAACAGTTGCTCAGGTTGATCTCGCCCCCCTCCGACGTAAGCTTGACGTATGCGGTTCTTGATTCTAGACCGATTTTTTTTTGGTGCTTGTTAAGAACCTGATTTCGGGGAAAAGAGCCGGCTCCGCTGCGGTGTGAACAGGAAAAAACGGTGCTTATCAGGCTCTAGCTCACAAACATGACATGGCCATTTCTACTGATCATAATTTCATTGTTGAGGTCTACTAGAATAGATTTACATTGTCCAATGTTCTCTGAACTCAGCCTGAGCACACACACACACACACACACACACACACACACACACACACACACACACACACACACACACACACACACACACACACACACACACACACACACACACACACACACACACACACACACACACACACACACACACACACACACACACACACACACTCGTAGCCTGGCTGTGAGTTTTTTTTGTGTGCTCAGGCTGAGTTCAGGCTGAGAGATCCGCGGTTAATAACCAGAAAAGCATGTCATGGGACCTTTAAATAAATGAAGCCACAGATTGAGTTACATCATTCTATTGACATTCTTGAGTTTAATTAAATAAAAGTACATTCATTTTTAATGCATTTTGTTTCTGGCTTGTCTTTGAACTAAGATGTTTTCACTTTCAGTTAAATGCATGGAAGCCACCACGATACAACTTGAAGATAAATGAAAAACACTAGTACTTTGATCAGTTTACTAAATATTAGAAAGGGTATTTTAGATAATGAAGCGTGAAGCTGCCTGAACTCTTATTCAGAGTTTTGCACTTTTCTTTGAAAAAGTTGAAAAGATTTTTCACCTTTAGAAAAATGCTCTTCTCTAAAAAGTAAAACTCACCACAGAAATAACTGATATTACTATAAATCACATCAAACAACAAAATCAAAAAGGGGACTGTGAAGATTAACAAGGAGGTATTCCAGAGGGTCAGACTGTATCATGGAAACCAAGACTTCACAGATCTCCATCTTTCTTCACAGCAGAACAGATGTCGTCAATTATTGAAGCGCTGTCCTCAGCATCCTTCCTGGCCTTCCTTTCCTCCTCTTCTCTCATTCTCCTCCATTTTTTTTCATGAGCTTCTATCAGCCTTGCTAACCTCTCAGCATCCTCTTTGATTTTCTTAAATTGTTCCTCATGCTTTTTATCTATTCTCTTTTCCATTTCCTCTTCCCATCATCTTCACCAAATGCATGAGAACAGTTTACGGTCAAGGATTTAAAAGAGAACTTTGATTTAAAGAATCCTTTTCCCAGAATGCTGTTTCCTGTGGCGCTCTTCCCAACTCCGGTCTTCCCGACCATCAAAATCCGGAGCTCAGCGTTATTGTATGTGTTTGATTCTGATGGGAGGTCTGAAAAAAATGAAGACATATTTTGCAATCTCGTTATTTAAAAAACGGTTCAACTACCAAATGAACAATGTTGACAGTGAGGGGGGTGGGCTCAAGATGGTTTAATAATCTAAAACATCTCTAGATGTCATTCAATTGATATTTTTCATGTATTCCTGTAGATGCTATTGGCACCATAGAAAGTGTTTATTAGGTGACTGGCTGGTTTGGTGATAAAAGTACTGGGTCTGTCAATGTCAAGAGATACACCTTGAAGGAACCTTGTTTGTTTTTTCTTTACCGGAGCAAGAGAGAGAGGCACCATGATGAACACAAATTAAGGAAATTAAAATCAAACTAAATGTTATTCTTGCCTGGATGTTTGACTTCTTAACTGCCTGAATACAACCTGAACTGAAATGGTGCAGCAGTGGCCTCTAGCTGTACATTTATTTTAATAAGATATATAAGATATAATAAGATTATATTTAATTTTTACAAATAGTCCTTACAACATGTTTAGTTTCTATCTTTCATACTTCTACAAATTAACCCATTTTGGGCCTAAAAAACTTTTAAGGGTATAAGTTGCCTTTAGTTATAACCAGGAGCCCAAACAAACTTCTATTCATCCATGATTCAGAAGCATGGAGAAATGAAGGAAACACGTGAGGCTCACTTCCGGGTGAACTTCTCCTCTTCTTGCCTTACCGCCACCTACTGTAGTGGACCAGAACCATCTATGTTGAGAGATGTATCCATAGATCTCAATTTTACCATCAAAGTGGACCAGTTTCATGCATTTAACTTCAAAATCTTAAATATGTCATGCCCCGGACCCCCGAAAGGAGGTGAGGTCCTCTCCCCTCACTTAAAAATGTTTCACATGGATAGGAAACTAAATACATTTGCACACTTCTTATAGTAACCTATGTGCATGGGTTTTTGTTTTGGTAGTACATTGGTCGATTGTAGAGAGTTTGAATCCAGTATTTACATTTCATATTGTGTATTCTTTGGATACTCGATTTATATATATTGACAAAGTGCCTCGGATAGTCTTTTGTGTCTGCAGTGATCAGGCTGAACAACCAAGGGCTAACAATGTAACACATTGAAGAGTACTGTACGGGCCTACCCTTCTGTTCCACTACATCTTAGAGGTAAATATACTTATTGAGCTTGAGATAGTTTTCAGATTTCAAGTATTTCCTCCCCTTCCTGTCCAGTGAAAATCATGTATCTCCAGATGTGTTGATTTTGGTTTATATTAAGCTGTCTTTGGCTCTTTTCTTGCTGTGACAAATGCAATTTCCCCTCTGTGGGACGAATACATTATCACACTGATTTGTATATTAGTGACACAATTTAAGGATGGAGTGTTAACACCTTCTTACTGGGCATTCTCTTCCTGCAATATCAGAAATCAGAAAACCTTTCTTCATACCACTGTGAGGGTATTTTACACCTTTTCTTCCACCATTACGAACCTTGGCATTAAAATGGACCCTGAACTAAAACTTGAGTCAGATTAAATCTGTGGTAAAAACGAGCTTTTATCACCTTAGGCAGCTAGCCAAAATAAAACCTTTTCTCTCCAGACAGCAATTTGAGAAAGTAATCCACGCCTTTGTCACCACTCGGCTGGATTACTGTAACTCTCTCTACATGGGGGTCAGTGGGTCATCCCTCGCTCGTCTGCAGCGGGTGCGAACGCCTTTAACTGGCACACGGAAACATGACCACATTTACCCCATTTTGGCTTCACTCCATTGGCTGCCAATACATTTTAGGTTTCATTTCAAAATCCTTGTATTTGCTTTTAAATTCCTAAATGGCATGACCCCACCATATCTTTCTGAACTGCTACACCCTTACACATAGCGATTCATTTCAGACAGTTTGAAACGCGAGGGCCATGATTGGTACGTGATCTGCCCTCGCTCAAGGGAAAACCTCCAGCTTGACTTGAGACCGCCCCCGTGATAGATAAATGTAATTATAATGAAGCCAGCTGCAATGGATCATTGATCCACCAGGGGGTGCAGTGGGGTTCCACACTGGAGCTCATGTGAAATAAAGTCAGATACAGTATGCTGGATGTACAGCGGAACTTTGTTAAGATCCATATGTCACGGATATCATACTCTGTGCTAAATAAGAGACATGTAATCATTTACAAAACATCACCATGTTGTTATTTAACAAAATAATTTTGTTATTCGAAAAAAACGAACGGGAGGAAATGCAGCCCGGCTCTCACGGAGGGATCCTCATCTGGATGAAGGGTGTTATTTTCCCCATAAGGAACAAGTCGCTGCAAATTATCCCGCTTATTACATGGCCACATTCTCAACAAAGTAACGACATGACTCCCAATATTAATTGAAATGCTTTTATGGATTTAGAAAATGTTTTTATTGATTTAAAAAATAGTTGTATGTATTGATTTAAATTGACATGCATCCGCTAAGAAAAACAGCACGTTGTTACCGTTTTTTAAACAGTCTGAATGAAACGGCAGCTCTCAGCTGTGTATTTACATAACTAATGGCCCATCAACTACAGCGCTCTCCCCCCCTCCCCCCTTGATCTTTCTTCTCCAGCAGCTAAATTAACTGTAGGTTACTCTGAGTGACAAGCTTACAGTTAGACACAACACTGTCATTGCAAGTGACCCTCAGTTAGTTGACTTTTATGTTCAACTGCTAAATTCGTTACTGATAAAAAAGGGCTTCTACTGTACCTAATTACCTTAACACTAGAACCGCCAGAGGTTCTTGTATAGGAATACCTAAACCCGTCAAATCCCGCTATTAGAATGCAATTTTTAACAACATTGGGTGCTACATAACACACTTTCAGGAAAAGTCATGGACTGGGAGACTTTAATATTTGATTGAAAAAAAGTTACATTGCACACACACAACACACATCACACAAATTGACCCGATTGGTGGTTCTAGTATTAAATAAACTCACTAATTAATTAAACCAGTTCAATACGCATTATTCTTATTCTTATCATTCTTTATGAGCGCAGAAATAGTCTTAAAATCAGATCTTTTTTTTAAATGAAATCTGACGGCAGGCAGTTAGCTCTGATCACCTATGATAAATGCGCCGCACCTAATCGCTGGCCATTCAGCCACAGACACTGTTCGAAATGGGGGGGAGCTAGGGGAGCTTGGCTCCCCGAAGAGGGAGGGAGCTCCCCTGAAGGCTGACTTTGAGATAAATAGGGGGAGCCCAAAACAATCGTGCATATTTGTGTCACACAGATTAGAAATGTTGAGTTTCTGTAAATAACAGTTCTTGAAATAAATAATAGTTATTGTTCATTACAGTTTCTGAATATTTGTTTTATATTTGTGAATATGTCTGGGTGTTGCCATCGGTACGTGGCGGCGCTGCATTCTTACTTACGTTGCTATGGTTATGGCGGTGATGCCGGCACGGTATTTGAAATGTTCATATTGATATTTTTTTAACTCTGGCTTTGTAATAAAAAATATGGCAAAACGAAAACAGCCAAGCGTCACAGCTTTTGGATTCACAAGCAAAGAAGCGAAGGATTCTAAAAATGACAACGTGAACGGAAAACAACTTTTAGTTGGCCGGCTGTAAGCGGCGTTAGGGTAGAGTCTGACAGCTCCACACCGAGGGAGAGGCCTGTCGATGCGGAGCCTGAAGAGGCTTCAACAACGGCCACATCCGCCGGCATAGTGACACCGTCTGTATTAGTAGAAGAGTGTTTTTATAGCAATTGATCGCATCCGCGCTGCTGCGCCACTCAACAGAGCGTGCGTGTGACATATTTAGTAGCAGGATGTGCTCTGAAAAATAGGGCTCCCCGAAAGCAAATGGGTAATTCGAACACCGACAGAGCTCCCTCTATACAAATCAAACTGTAGACGGTGTGAAAGCACCTATTGTTTTAAATAATGGTCGGAATGTGACCTGTGAGCCTTCTGAATTACCGTGGGACAGCACATTCTAAACTAAAATGTTCAATCAATAAAGTAACATCTTATCTTATCTTAATAATATCTTCATATTAATAATAATAATAAATCATACAGTATGTGTCCGAAAGGGAGCAGGAGGAAGCAAACACAAAAATATACAAAACATATACTGCAAATTAAAGCAAACGATTGTAAAGGTAAAAGTATCAGCATAACAAATAAAGAAGTGTAATGTAAACATTTACGTTATAATTATGATTATTTAATATATAAAGACTATATATTTTTGAATTACAAGATTAGATATACTTTAGTTGATCTAAAATATTGATGTGTTCAATTGCTCTTCAAAACACAACTGAAAGTCCATGAAACTTGTCTTTCTGTATTTGTGAATGAAGCGCCATCTCCTGGTTAAAACTTGAAATTGAAAATCTGGCAACGCCCTCTTGGAAAATAGTGGTAGGGCTTAACATTCCTCTATACTGGTCTTAGGCAGGTCGTAGGCAGGAAGCTGTAAGCTGGAGTCTGAAATGAGGTGCTACATCTGTACGAATCAGGATTTTCGTTTAGCAAGATAGCTTCTGGGATTTCCGGTACTACGAAGCTGGTTCACTTTTTAGCAGGCTAGATCTCCATGGTGACTTATCCTGGAACCAAGTCTGTGCTCCGAAACAGGATTGGTTCCAGGATAAGAGATCAACTCAGTGAAAGCACCACGCCTGCTGACCAATCAGAGCTCAGTGTGCGGAGGAAATATAGTTTAAACTGCCGTTGCAGGAAAGACGGCCGGCCAAAATCACCGACTGTGTGAACGTGAAAATGAATAGAATATTATTGGACTATTGTAACTATTATGATACTATTACGTTAAGAAAGCTTAATTAAATATCTGTCACAACATAAGTAACCGGATCAAAGTACATAGCCTACAGTCCGCGGCACTGTGAGTATGGGCTCAGAACAGTCTCATAATACACACATGCACACAGAAGGATTCACACTTGTGTTTTTCAATGCACACACAAATGTGTTCCGTTTCATATACATGTAACTAAAATCCAAACACAGAAAAACGTTTTACATGTGTATTTTTGATCCACACATATTTGTTTTCCGTTTAAATCCCCTGAACCTGCAAACACAAACCGCTTTCTGTGCACGGATCGCTGTGCATTCCTGTGTGGGTTTTTTGAGACTCCCCTGACGCTCACCCGATTCGTACTTGTAATTTATCTCATCTATAGCCAATCAGATGTCTCCTCCAGTCTAAGCCAATCACATGAGTGCGCCCCCATGAGGGTATGATTTATTGCGTTCATGACACTTCATATACGCATTTTGCGCAGTCCGGTCAGCTCGCTAAACTGAGGGCGGAGCTTCAGGTGATCATGCAGAGCTGCATGTCTCCGTCAGACTCAGCAGCTGATCTGATCTCTCTCTCGCTTCCGGTCACACTTCACTCTCGTTTATGTCCATATCGATCAGATCCAGCTCTCCTGATCGGCCTTTATAGGGAGCACTGATCAAACTATTTAGAGTGAATATCGGCCGATAATGACCGGCGGGGCCCCCCCCGTTGAGTGGTCACTGTCTAGCACTGGCTTCGTAGTGCACTGATCCATTAGGCTAAGCTAACCTGTAGCTGCTCCCTCCACACTCACAACAACTTCATACAGACATAAATAAAGCAGCTGTATTCGCCATACAGGAAACACACATTTAAAACGGTTTTACCTGCCGTTTTTGTGTACACACACGCATTCATCAATGGTTCGGAAAGTGGCGCTGAACCTTAATAATATAAAGGCTTGTATTTGCGTGCATTTCCTGTTCGGAAAGTGGCAATGTACTGAGAGTGGAGGTGGTGTCCTGAGATTAGCGCCTGCATGCAGGCTCCATGGACCTGTCAGCTCCGGACTGCGAAAAGTGCGTACATGAAGCGCTACGTCATGAACGCAAGAAATCTTCCCTTGTGGGGGCGCGCTCATGTGATTGGCTTAGAATTGAGGAGACATCTGATTGGCTATAGATAGAAAAAATTACAAGTAGGCCTACGAATCGGCTGACCGTCAGGGGAGTCTCAAAAAACCCACACAGTAATGCACAGCGATCCGTGCACAGAAAGCGGTTTGTGTTTGCAGGTTCAGAGGTTTCAAATGGAAAACAAATATGTGTGGATCAAAAATACACATTTAAAACTTTTTTCTGTATTTGGATTTTATTTACATGTATATGAAACGGAACACATTTGTGTGTGCATTGAAAAATACAAGTGTGAATCCTTTTGCGGATCATGAAATACAAGTGTGAATCCTTCTGTGTGCATGTGTGTATTATGAGACTGTTCTGAGCCCATACTCACAGTGCAGACGTCGATGTGTCCCATTATCATTCATATCACATCATAATGTATCATATATCTCCTTATCTGAGTCAGCTGAGCCGTATATCTGGCCGTGCAACACTCACAGTGTCACATACTGTACGCAGAAGTATTATTTTAAGCAACACATTAAGTTGACGAAACACTCGAGTCAAATGTAATTAAGGTCAGATGGTGTCTTAGACGGGGCAGTGATATCATAAACCTGTTAATGTACGCATTCACATACTTGTTCTGTTAACAGCTGTATTCACCTTGCAGGTGCAGCTATGTGGCTTTGATGGATAAAGTGCTTAAGTCATGGATGTTTAAAGTTTAACTTCTTCATATGTCTAATATTATAGTTGACTTTTCATTCAGGAAGTATGACGCTGTCAGTACACTTCTGCATGTTTGTGATTGGTCGAATGCTCCAGATACCACCCCTTTCATGTGAACGTGCACCTAACTAGATAGGACACGGCTGGCTTGAGCGATCCACTTGATAACCCGCGTCTTCGTACCGTTTAGCGAGAGCGCGTATGTTTTGGATTAGGCCAACCGGCTAACTCAAACATATCCAGGTTAGGTGGAACCAGCTTCGTAGTACAGGCCTCTGTATACAGACATGCAAACCAGCCTTAGCACTACTTACCACTACTATCCTCCACATGTAGTAACACACACATTGTGATGGAAACACTGTTCTGACCGTGTGCAAACCCTCACATTACACTATATCAGGGGTGTCCAAACTTAGTTCACTGAGGGCCACATACAGAAAAACATACGAAGGGCTGGACCACTCACTAGAGGTGAGGTTTATTGCCTCATAAATTCTGTTAAGTTAACACAATCAATGAAATGTAGGTGAATTATGCTTGATCCTTGAATAAGCTTTAAGAAAGGAAACAGCCTCCATAGGGTTTCAATTATTTAGTTAGCAGCTCATTCCTTAAAACAGAAGCCTCAGATTGTTTATAATAAGGGGAAACAGGAAGGGTCTATTTCAAGCTTGTAGTAAATAAGTTATTGGGCTTTTTTCATGAACTAAGATTTGTTAGAAAATGTCTTCAACTTTAAAAGATGGAATTTATTTGACATGGGGCTCATTTACTGAGGGCCGCAGGCCGTAGTTTGGACTCCCCTGCACTATATACATATACTGTGTTAAACTGAGTATTATAGAACTAATATACTGATTACTTATTATTTTTTTATACTGAGCATCTCTTCTGGGAAAGTTCTGCTCCAACAAATGTACAGTTTGACTGCTCCTTCAACTGTTGTAAAAGTGTGGCACTGATCCACACTATGACAACAGCCTGATCTTTGTCAACGTGTTCAAAAAGAAACAAAGTGATTAAATGGACCATCTTTATTATTTTACTGCCATTTATTTCCCCGCTAAGTTTCCACATTCATGTGATATGATTGTATTGCACCTCTTATTCAATGATTGACTGAAATGATTCTAACCCTTGAAAGTCCCATATCATTGAATTGATTGCTTTTAGATAACTGCCCTCAGTAAACCCTGCTCCCCACTCCCTTCAGCATTTACAAGAAATGCCCTCTGTTCTTCTAAACGTCACTAAAACCTGCAGACTGTAGTCAGCACTTGGAATCGTAGCTTTAATTCTCTGTTTGGCTTTGAAATAAACCAACTTTTCTTCAATTCCTTTCAATTAAACTCACACTGTTAAATCCTCATCAGAACTTCCCCATTCCAGGAATGGTGTTTCCTGTGGAGCTCTTCCCAGCTTCAGTCTTCCCCTCCATCAGAATCCTGAGCGCCTCATCATTGTATCTGATATCTGAGGAGAAGGCTGATAAAGAAACCATTTCTAAAAGATCAATGTTCTTGAAATTCCAAAACACAAATTGGCTTTAATTCAGACACGGACAGACAATCCATGGGTATAAACCAATTTTAGATGCTACTTTAAATTGACAATGTGTTGGGAGAGATCTCGGTCCAGGCTAGTTGACGAGTCCGGACCTCCTCATCACTTTTCTAACAACACATTCTAACAGGATCAGAGGGAGTCGCTGGAGTTAGACAGAGCACGATGCAAAATAACTTTATTTCGTCAAAGACAGAAAACAAAGTCCGAGCAGACCCTGGGATCAAACTGCTAAACAAACCATGTATTAGCATTTGTATAGCTAAAGCCTCCATGTTTCTTATTGGTTGACCTAGGTGAAGGACGATACACCACCTCCCTGATTCTTTGTTCTAACCATTTTCGCATACTCTTCTGTACACGTGTCCATGTTCCCTGCACTGCATAGACCGACACTGGACCTTTTTAGTTTCTAACATGTGAGAGGGGAGCTTGACTTTAGTCCACTCTCTTATCGTAACTTGGTGCCCAATTAACTTCAGATAATGAGAAGAATAGTTTACCTGAACCTACTAGAGGTGGCCTTTTCGTTTTTTTCCTTACACTCTGAATTCCACAGTTTGTAGCCTTGTTTTTAACCTTGACACACACACACACACACACACACACACACACACACACACACACACACACACACACACACACACACACACACACACACACACACACACACACACACACACACACACACACACACACACACACACACACACACCACACACACACACACACACACGCGCGCAAACCAGCCTTAGTAGCACTCCCCACTACTATCCTCCACATGTAGTTACACACACATTGTGATGGAAACACTGTTCTGACCGTGTGCACACCCTCACATTACACTATATCAGGGGTGTCCAAACTTCTTTCACTGAGGGCCACATACATAAAAACATACAAAGTGCTGGACCACTCACTAGAGTTGAGGTTTATTGCCTCATAAGTTCAGTTATAAGTCAACACAATCAATGAAATGTAGGTGAATTATGCTTAATAGTTGAGCTTTAGAAAGAAAACAGCCTACAAAGGGTTTCAATGATTTAGTTAGAAGCTCATTCCTTAACCCTCCGGTATCATTCGATTGGACTACGCAAATTAGTCATTCAAGACAATAATGTCCACTGCAAAATACTTTGATTAAAAAATTATATTAAAAGGTTTTTTTCACAACTTTTTTGGGTTCAATCTTTAAAGCAACTTCCGCCCTAATAGAAAATACCAACAATTTTTTTTTTTTTGCATTATTAGTTTTTGCACAAAATCAGATTGAACAAAAAAGTTACATATTAGTCATTTGGTAAAAATGTCCACTTCCAAAAACTGCTCTAAAATGACAACAGATTCATATTTTTTTTTATTTTTTGGTGTTAAATCTTTCAATCAACTTCAGTTCTGATCAAAAATACCAAATGATAAATTATGTTCAGGATTTTAACCCTTGAACTTCCAGTTTGAAAACATGAATTTGTGTTTTCTATGAAAAACATGCACAAAAAGGCAGTTATTTTCCATATAATAAATGTTGGGGGGGTCGGCTTTTTTTTTATCACAGTCTTGGATATATCAAAGATTGGCAACAACATTTATTTTGGTGGATTATTAGTTTTTGCACAAAATCAGATTAAACAAAAAACTCACACATTAGCCACTCGTGTCCCATCCACTCCCATTATAACCACATCTTTTGATCTCTCCGCCATACCGGTCTATAATCATGCATTTTATAATGTCAGGGTTTTATATTGGAGGAAAATAGTTAAATGTGTCCCTTTTACTGTAAATCACCAGATGTGACATTTTACCATTGAATTATATGACCTATAAAAACACTGAAGTAATACTATTTTCAACTTTCTCTGAAATCATTTTTAAATCAGCATCAGATGTATCAATGTCAACATTTATTTTCCAAACTGCAATCAACATTCATGAACAAATCAAACAGTCAAAACAGAACAATATGTATGAGTGTGTGTTGAATAAAATGAGAGATGGATGAAGATAGAGCAAGTATGTGTGTTAGAGAGGGAGTAAGATAGATGGAGATAACAAATAATGTGTGTGTGTGTGTGTGTATGTGCGTGCGAGAGAGAGAGAGATCAGTTCATCCAGCAAAACCTGCAGCAGGGGATTTGGTGCTCTCTGCAGGTGAACTTTTCACACCTGATGCAAGTGGTTGCACTTTTCTTTTTTTTCCCAGTGCACATCCAGCACAGTCCCCTCTTTTTTGTGGAGCCGCTTGCGGTTGTACCGGTGTCAGGGGCAGCTGGCGAGGCCTGTATGTCCGCCACTATGGTAACAGCAGCCGGTGTACGAGGTGGATGCTTTCTCCGCATGATTTTTGCAGACACCAGAGATCTCCCCAACTCCTCTAAGAAAAGCCTCCTCCTGAAGGACTTGGCTTGCTTCCATGAGGGATCCACAGCAGTAAAAAGCACAAATGCGTTAAAGGCAGAGACATCTATCATGTTGTGGAAGAGGACCTGTGGCCACCGATGGGTCATCCTCCTGCAGCTGTAGGAGCCCACAACCCACAAAAGACCAATACAAAATTAATACAAATATTCTTTTAAATTATTAACAACTGTATCATGTATTATTTATATACTGGTAATGCCTCCATACCTTGTCTAGGTTGTCGACAGCTCCCTTGCAGTGGTTGTAGTCTGCCATGATCACAGGTTTCCTTTTCTCCTCCTCTGTCACAGCTGGGTCCCTTTGTTTGCTGCTGAGGAGGAGCACGTTTCTCCCCCGTTTGGGAATGTAGCTCACCGCTGTGGTGTTCTTGGTAGAACCAAAAAGAGAGGAGAGGGCAGCTCTCTGCCTCACCTGCAGGAGTTTGGATGGAAGCTCAGGCTTATTTCTTCGGATGGTTCCGACCAGGGCCACTTTCCTCTTTAGTAGCTCCTGCACAAGTGCATATGACGTGAAAAAATTGTCACAAGTCACAGTGATCCCTTGGAGCCCCTCTGTCATTTCCAGGACGACACGCTTTCCCTGGCCCACCTCGGCAGCACTGCCAGCAGCTTTACCAGTGTAAATCTGGCACTTACAGGCATAGGAGGTTTCAACGTCAGCCAGGCCCGGTTCTACGGGGGTGCATAAGGGTGCATTGCACCCTCAGTTGAGTCATTATGCACCCTCATTTGAAAAATGTAAAGTGAAAAAAAAGAAAAATTAAAAGTGAAACATATTACAATAATAATAGTAATAGTAATAGTAATAGTAATAATAATAATAATAAGAAGAAGAAGAAGAAGAAGAAGAAGAATTTAGTTGAAATAAAAAAATGTGTAATTGTGGTTAAATAACATTGTCTGCTGCATTTATTTGGTCAATTTAAACGGTAAGTAACGTTATTATGTCGGGTGTGCGTGACCTGTGCCGCTGCGCGTTCGTCATCTGCAAGGTGCTTACACAGCAGTCAGTGATGGACATCAGCAAATGGTTAAAACAACCAGCCCTTATCGCCAGCAGTAACACTGCATCTACTGCAGGTAATAACAGTTCAGATCATGGGGACATTACGTTACCTGCGTCCACTGTCGTGGACACTAACGCCCGACTCACCGGCTTCGCACATTTCATTTTGTACACCACCGCATCTTTTGTGTAATTAAATGCTGTTAACTTTTATAAGCTTCCCTTGACTCTTTTCAGTCTCTCCTGCCTTCAGGGTTCTAGAATTGCTTACAGAACGCAGCATAATGCAGTTCAGAAAACACTGTTCTGACGCTTTTAAAGCAACTTCGAGATTTTAACAGTGTGAGGGGCACATGGTGGCCGTAGGACGTACAATTATTTGTGGGGCATAATGGCCAGACCGAGGGGCTACGACGGCCATTGCCGTCATGGCCGCCGTGAAAATCCTACCCTGCTGGTAGCATAGCATCTTATCGTGTCAGTCACGTTCTTGAGAAACACATGAAGTCTTTCAAAGACGGCGAAGTTGTGAAAGAAGCATTCCTGGAGGCTGCCCACGCGCTTTTTGGGGACAGAAAAAATAACAGTAGCATTTCAACAGGTTTTTGATATAATAAAAACTCAAGTTAGATACCGTTATTAATCAGCTGTAAGTTTTAGTTTGTTTGAACTTATTCATTTTAATTATTGTACAACATGGTATAAGAATGCAAACATAAATTGATTATAGTCTATTATCAATTCTGCTTTTATGTTGCTTGCATCCTATTTTAAAAGGCATTTATTTGTATACTCTACTAAAATGCAACAAAAAAAGGTTTTGATTTTATTAATTGTGTCTTTTTATTGCACTTTGCAGCAGATTCCTGTAGCTTCAGATCTGACTTGTCTTATTAGTAAGCCTAATTTATAATTTTGTAGCAACGCTATTTTTATATAATGGCAAAGAAAGGGTCCAGTCTTTTCTTTTTTTCCTGTGTCATATGAGGTAGCACTGTTCAATGTTTCTTGAAAACATTACCCACTGTAGTATGTGACGTGTGAATGAACTCCAACTCTGTTTCAACAACACTGTTGAGTAACTTCAGTTAAATACTTGTATGTGTGTAGATTAGAAAGAGGTAAGATAAAGGATCTGCAGTATTTTATGAAGTATTCATCGTACAAAGTTCAGTTTTATTCAAGTAGAAGTGTAAAATACAGCCTATCTACCAATTGGATCAAATATAAAAGTCAGCCAAATTAGTATTGATACTGCGAGGAGACGTATTTTGTGAAAAGAAATGTAAGATGTTGTTTAATTGCTGATATATTTATGATCCACATCACATATTCAGTTTCGGCGGCAGTTCTTCAAGTTTGTCTAGAAGTCCTCTCATCAGGGCTCTATAAATAGAGAACTACGGCAGATATGTAATATGTAATGCAGCCGAACCGTGTATTACAATGCCGTTATGTGATGACACCCAAAGAGAAAAGCAAGCACACTCGGAATAAAGTATTTTATTTTTAAAAAATATTTTCGGATTTCACATCAACAGGAAGTCCGGTTAACTAAAATATCCGTGCGGAACAATACCCCAACCCATAGATCCGTGGGTGAATAATGCCAATCACCACATTACACACATCCCTTCACATTTAAATGTACATTAAAGTATTTCTTGAGGGCTTCTAAAATGTTTTAAAATATAATTAGGGTTGTGATTGGCAACGCAATCGCACAACGTCACGTCCGTTAATTCCACATCCTTTATAGGCCTATATACAGTCTATGATCCACACACATGGATTAACATTGATTTAATACATTAATGTAGCCTTTGTTTCTGCTGAAAGAGGTGTCGACCAGCTAGGGCAACAAGAAAAACGGCAAAATCGAGTGTGAATATTAAAAAATTAATTAAAAACATCTAACCGACCAATAGGCGCGGTAGAACATTTGCTTGGCACTTCCGGGTATTTCTCCACTGGTTGGGCCATGTTAACAATACCGGGTAATTGTCACGTTTGAAGGGACGAAACCGTGACAAATTCACGTCTCCCAGCGTGGTAGATCGTCACATGTTCACGTCTTGCCGTGATACCGGGTTGGTTTAGCAATATGTATAAAAGAGTTTAATGGTGTATGTGTGAGATTCTGATATTGTTTGTAAGACCAAGTATGAGTTGTGAGCTAGACGGCCTCTCATAGGAAGTGCTGCTTTCCTTTACAAACGTTGTGAATTGGAAAAAATCCAATCTGTCAACTCAGCGTTCCTCTAATCCCTCTGCCCGTCCTTTCCAACCTTCAAATGTGTAAAACATACACACACACACACACACACACACACACACACACACACACACACACACACACACACACACACACACACACACACACACACACACACACACACACACACACACACACACACACACACACACACACACACACACACACACACACACACACACACACACACACACACACACTCTCTCTCTCTCTCTCTCACACACACACACACACACACACACACACACACACACACACACATACACACACACACACACACACACACACACACACACACACACACACACACACACACACACACACACACACACACACATACCAGTCTTAGCAGCAGACCCCGCTACTATCCTCCACATTATGATGGAAACACTGTTCTGACCGTGTGAAAACCCTCACATTACACTATATCAGGCAGGGCTGCCAACATTTGAGTTCAGCTTGGAGTGAGATTTTTTTCTCGGTGAACCGAAAAAAGAAGCGTTCATGTGTACAGTGTTACAAATGGATTTGGTAGTAATAAGCTGGATAATAGTGATTGAATATTATTGTATTCTCTTTTTTCGGAGTTGCATTTTGCAGACGGCCCCTGAGCACTCGTTTCTACTCCGGCTGCGGACAGTAGTGATGGGAATTCAGGCTCTTCTTGGTGAGCCGGATCATTTAGCTCGGCTCATCAAGAAGAGCCGGCTCTTTCGGCTCCCAAACGGCTCTTCAGTTTACCACATATTATACCTGTTTTAATTTAATCAAATGTAGCCCTGTTTTGACTAATGAATTATATGTGTACACATGTATCACTTACATTATTCAATACATCCTTTGTACTGAAGTATTCAAAAGTAAAAATGACATGTTTAATCTCAATTATTTGCTGTGGCAAAATGTTTTCATTGCATTTACAGACCCTTGTAACTCTCTGATACCACCCAATGAATGCACTGACTTGTAGAACCACGCTACACAAAGCAGACAGCAACAACTATAAAAAATTAAGCATAGACATTATAAAAAAGGGCCTACTGTATCGACATTTTAAAATTATATTTAAAGAAAAGGCCCTGACAAAACAGCAGGGCTCTATTTCAGTATTAACAATAGAAAAAAAGACAGCAACAGCTGACATCAAATCTTTGCTGAGCCTAAAGATAATCATAAATAAATAACATAGTGAAAATAAATATATTGCAATGCTCAAAACAGCAGCATCCAACCGTCTCTAATCCTTGGATATTACCACTGCATGCATGCACGGAGCAGCTGCAGCGCGGAGATCATCATATCATTGTCTTGTATTACTTATCTAAAAAAAAAAAAAACGTCTCGTTCGTGGGCGTGAACCGGCTCCCGTTGTTCACTTAAAAGAGCCGGCTCTTTGAGCCGGCTCGTTCGCGACCGACACATCACTAGCGGACAGAGACCAATGTAATGTGTCTAGCTCGGAGGACGGCGCGTATTGGCTTTTTTTGATCAAAATGTGATTGTAGTTCGTTTTCAACCTTACCACGGTACTTAGGAGACGTCTTTTGTGTCTGAATAACGTTTTGTTCATGAGTGAAATCAGAATCTCCCAATATCGTTCCAACTTTACTCAACTAAGCCAGAAGACCGTCTCATTTCGTAGACCGCTCGGTTTGCGGTTCCTTCACTTTATTTTTATATTTATATCCATTTATTTTGGACGAAAACTTAGTGTGAGGAAAGGCCTGTGTGGCGTGAGTGTGTGAGATATGGGTTAATTGTGTGACTCTCACGCTCAATGCGTGAGTGTTGGCAGCCCTATATCAGGGGTGTCCAAACTTAGTTCACTGAGGGCCACATACAGAAAAACATAGGAAGGGCTGGACCACTCACTAGAGGTGAGGTTTATTGCCTCATAAGTTCAGTTATAAATCAACAAAATCAATGAAATGTAAGTGAATTATGCTTAATAGTTGAATAAGCTTTAAGAAAGAAAACAGCCTCCATAGGGTTTCAATTATTTAGTTAGCAGCTCATTCCTTAAAACAGAAGCCTCAGATTGTTTATAATAAGGGAAACAGGAAGGGTCTATTTCAAGCTTGTAGTAAATAAGTTATTGGGCTTTTTTTATGAACTAAGATTTGTTAGAAAATGTCTTCAACTTTAAATGACGGAATTTATTTGACATGGGGCTCATTTACTGAGGGCCGCAGGCCGTAGTTTGGACTCCCCTGCACTATATACATATACTGTGTTAAACTGAGTATTATAGAACTAATATACTGATTACTTTTTTTATACTGAGCATCTCTTCTGGGAAAGTTCTGCTCCAACAAATGGACAGATTGACTGCTCCTTCAACTGTTGTAAAAGTGTGGCACTGATCCACACTATGACAACAGCCTGATCTTTGTCAACGTGTTCAAAAAGAAACAAAGTGATTAAATGGACCATCTTTATTATTTTACTGCCATTTCTTTCCCGGCTAGGTTATCACATTCATGTGATATGATTGTATTGCACCTCTTATTCAATGATTGACTGAAATGATTAAAACCCTTGAAAGTCCCATATCATTTAATTGATTGCTTTTAGATAACTGCCCTCAGTAAACCCTGCTCCCCCCTCCCTTCAGCATTTACAAGAAATGCCCTCTGTTCTTCTAAATGGCACAAAGAAACTGCACGTACAGAGTGAAGTGAAGCCAGGCCTTTGAATTGCAGCTCGTAGTCTCTGTTGATCAGCATCTCTTTATCTGAGGCCCTGATACTCCCAGTAGGGAGTGAGTCATCACCCCAAGTGTAGGAGTTCAAGTGTCTATGGGTCTTGTTCTCGAGTGAGGTGGGGCTGGGGGGGGGATCATAGATCACCGGTTCACGTCCCTGTCGGACCAGAATACTGAGTGTGTACTGGTAGCTGGAGTGCCAATTCACTCACTCACTTCTTGGCACATCCGAGGGGCTCTTGATGGTGCCCCATCTACTCCTGGATGACTGGCAGTCCCGTCGCTCTGCCACCCCTCCACAATTGCATGTGGTCTGATATGTGATCATATCAGCTATGTGTGTGTAGCGAAATAATAACCCCAGAAACAAGTAATTTCCACTTGGGGATTCATAAAGTATGTCTTCTTCATGACCGAAAGAATGAGATTGCGGATACAAGCGAACAAAATTGGTTCCCGCCGGAGGGTGTCTGACATCTCACTTAGTGATAATGTGAGAGGTTCAGTCATCCGGGAGGGACTCAGAGTCGCTGTTTCTTTATGTAGAAAGGAGCCCGTTTCGTTGGTTTTGGCAACTGGTAAATATGCCACCTGACCACTTTCCTAGAGAGGTGTTTCAGGCACATCCAGCTCGGAGGAGGCCAAGACTAGGTGGAGGGATCTCTACGCTGGCCAGGGAGCGCCTTGGAATCACAAACCAATCTTACCTGTTTTTGTATCATTCTATTGGTCTAGCTTTAAAAACAGCAATGTTGGGGTCCACCATTATTGACATCAACCTTAGCAGTTATTAAATGCTAAAGTTACTGTATAAATGTTTGGCAAAAGATCACTGTGTGACCTAATTAAGCTCAGATGCTGTGAAACAGAGAAAGGTCAACTATGATTTAAAACCTTGAGATACAGCACCCTCATGTGGCTGGTAAACAGTGGTGGAAAAAGAAAGAGAGAATATGACTGTAAGGCCTACACTTATCATTTTTATTCAAGAAAATATTAAAATAGCATTATCAGCTAAATATACTAGAAGTACCAAAAACGCCCATTAGGTGACATAATGACCCTGTGTGAGTGGTTTATTATGTTTTTTTGATGATCCTTTTAATTAAACTCACACTGTTAAATCCTCATCAGAACTTCCCCCATTCCAGGAATGGTGTTTCCTGTGGAGCTCTGCCCAGCTTCAATCTTCCCCTCCATCAGAATCCTGAGAGTCTCATCATTGTATCTGATATCTGAGGAGAAGGCTGAAAAAAATAAACAATTTCTAAAAGTTAAATGTTCTTGAAATTTCAATACACACAATGGCTTTATTTTCAGATACGGACAGACGTCCCTGGGTTTAAAGCAGTTTTAGATGCTACTTTAAATTGACAATGTGTTGGGAGAGATCTCGGTCCAGGCTAGTTGACGAGTCCGGACCTCCTCATCACTTTTCTAACAACACATTCTAACAGGATCAGAGGGAGTCGCTGGAGTTAGACAGAGCACGATGCAAAATAACTTTATTTTGTCAAAGACAGAAAACAAAGTCCGAGCAGACCCTGGGATCAAACTGCTAAACAAACCATGTATTAGCATTTGTATAGCTAAAGCCTCCATGTTTCTTATTGGTTGACCTAGGTGAAGGACGATACAACACCTCCCTGATTCTTTGTTCTAACCCTTTTCACATACTCTTCTGTACACGTGTCCATGTTCCCTGCACTGCATAGACCGACACTGGACCTTTTTAGTTTCCAACATGTGAGAGGGGAGCTTGACTTTTGTCCAGTCTCCTATCGTAACTTGGTACCCAATTAACTTCAGATAATGAGAAGAATAGTTTACCTGAACCTACTAAAGGTGGCCGTTTTGTTTTACCCTTACAGTCTGAATTCCACAGTTTGAGGCCACACACACACACACACACACACACACACACACACACACACACACACACACACACACACACACACACACACACACACACACACACACACACACACACACACACACACACACACACACACACACACACACACACACACACACACACACACACACACACACACACACACACACACACACACACACACACACACACACACACACACACACACTAAGGTCTAGGGATCCTGGAGACAATAAAACACAACAACCAATAATTATGAGGGAGTCAGCGTAAAGGTTGACAAAAGGTTTATTTCTTAAGCCCTAACTGAACAGAAATTGAACAGAAATACTCTTTGTGGGAGGAAGAGGAGGAGGAGTCAAAGGAGATTGTGCCAAACAAAAGAAACAAGCATAACAAAACCAGGCCTCTCTCTACATCTATCCTTTGAAACCAAAACTCAAACAAAAACCCTCACTAACTAAACCCTTCAGAACTGGACAAAACAGAATACAGGGGTGGCAACAATCCGCTAACCTAGTGTGTCTAAACATGAGTTACCTACATGATGAGAAATGTACAGGGTACCCCAGACTTACCTAACTCCCCCACCTCTCAACACACACACACATTTACAAAGGTCAGAACAAACAAAGTAGGATGAGTTTCTTAACAAGGCAGTCAATTGCAGGCTCCTCATCGGCAACAGGCCCAGGGTGAGAGAGAGAGAGAGAAAACTTCCTGGGTGCCTCCTTTATGGTCGGCCCTGGCTGCTGATAGGCCAGCTGAGGGTGAGAGGATCCAATCAGCCGCCAGATTTAGGCCCCGGCCACACGAGGACGTATACGGCTAAACGCATAGGATTAACGCAAACGCAAAAAAGCTTCCGTCCACACGCAATGTTCACCGGATAGTGTCAGTCCACACGAGACAGCTCCGTTTAGCTCCAACCGCTGGAGAAGCTGCAGTACATAGGCAGGAGCCTGTAGGTGGCGCTGTAACTCCCTCCACAAAAGCAGCGAAGAAGCATGGTTGTCATGGTTGCCCTTCTGTTTATTCTCCGCGGTGGGGGCCGAGGGAATCGGGCGGAGTTTTTCGCCAGTCAACGTGTATTAAAGTTTAAATCTTCCGGACAAAATGATAAAAGTGCCGGTCAAAGGACTTCTTTGTTATTTATTGAATTTTAAAACAAATGAATAACGAATCTATATAATATAATAATATAATACATGGAGCCTCTCTTTTTCCTCCCTCTCTTCGGACAGCGTCAGTGTGTGTCTCAAGCAGCAGCTGATCCAGTAATGAGTGACCCGGCCGAAAGTAAAAATAAACATATTTATAACTAGTTTAGTTAGTTTGAGAGGTAATTAAAATAGTTAAGGGTGATGATCTGACTTGAAGTGTGTGTTTTGCTCCGTTCCCCGCTGCATCACAGCGGGAGGAGCTGCAGGTGAGCAGAGCTGCGTGTCTCCGTCCTGTCAGATTAGACTTCACTCGCGTTTATGTCCATATCGAGAGAAAGATAAATAATCGGAATTCAGTGTGCAGTTTACTTGGACGCGGGGGTGAGCAGCAGAGGTGGGGAGAGGCGGGGCTATTGCGTCATCATTATCAGAAAATTATCGTAGGGCGCACACGGAGCCGTTGGACCCCCCAGAGCGTTGCATATGCCGTTCTATCCACCTTGGGACCCGTTATCGTTTCCGCAGTTGTTTACTGTCATATTCGGTCGTCCTCGTGTGGCCGAACGGTCTATATGACACTAAACAGTAACGCAAACGACCGTTTTCGTCCTCGTGTGGCCGGGGCCTCAGGTGCACAGGCAGATATCAATCAGCTGCTGATTAGCTGTGCAGAAGACAGGGAGAAGAGAGAAACACAGGAGGGAAGGAAAACCACACAAGTACAGCCTGCCTGGCACCACACACACACACACACACACACACACACACACACACACACACACACACACACACACACACACACACACACACACACACACACACACACACACACACACACACACACACACACACACACACACACACACACAGAGACCTTAGCACTACTTACCACTACTATCCTCCACATGTAGTTACACACACATTGTGATGGAAACACTGTTCTGACCGTGTGCACACCCTCATATTACACTATATCAGGGGTGTCCAAACTTAGTTCACTGAGGGCCACATACAGAAAAACATACGAAGGGCTGGACCACTCACTAGAGGTGAGGTTTATTGCCTCATAAGTTCAGTTATAAGTCAACAAAATCAATGAAATGTAGGTGAATTATGCTTAATAGTTGAATAAGCTTTAAGAAAGAAAACAGCCTCCATAGGGTTTCAATTATTTAGTTAGCAGCTCATTACTTAAAACAGAAGCCTCAGATTGTTTATAATAAGGGAAACAGGAAGGGTCTATTTCAAGCTTGTAGTAAATAAGTTATTGGGCTTTTTTTATTAACTAAGATTTGTTAGAAAATGTCTTCAACTTTAAAAGATGGAATTTGTTTGACATGGGGCTCATTTACAGAGGGCCGCAGGCCGTAGTTTGGACTCCCCTGCACTATATACATATACTGTGTTAAACTGAGTATTATAGAACTAATATACTGATTACTTATTATTGGTTTATACTGAGCATTTCTTCGGGGAAAGTTCTGCTCCAACAAATGGACAGTTTGACTGCTCCTTCAACTGTTGTAAAAGTGTGGCACTGATCCACACTATGACAACAGCCTGATCTTTGTCAACGTGTTCAAAAAGAAACAAAGTGATTAAACGGACCATCTTTATTATTTTACTGCCATTTCTTTCCCCGCTAGATTTTCACATTCATGTGATATGATTGTATTGCACCTCTTATTCAATGATTGACTGCAATGATTACAACCCTTGAAAGTCTCATATAATTTAATTGATTGCATTTAGATAACTGCCCTCAGTAAACCCTGCTCCCACCTCCCTTCAGCATTTACAAGAAATGCCCTCTGTTCTTCTAAATGGCACAAAGAAACTGCACGTACAGAGTGAAGCTAGGCCTTTGAATTGCAGCTCGTAGTCTCTGTTGATCAGCATCTCTTTATCTGAGGCCCTGATACTCCCAGTAGGGAGTGAGTCATCACCCCAAGTGTAGGAGTTCAAGTGTCTATGGGTCTTGTTCTCGAGTGAGGGGGGGCTGGGGGGGGGGATCATGGATCACCGGTTCACGTCCCTGTCGGACCAGAATACCAAGTGTGTACTGGTAGCTGGAGTGCCAATTCACTCATTCACTTCTTGGCACATCCGAGGGGCTCTTGATGGTGCCCCATCTACTCCTGGATGACTGGCAGTCCCGTCGCTCTGCCACCTCTCCACAGCTGCATGTGGTCTTGTTCGTGCATGTAGTCAAATCAGCTATGTGTGTGTAGCAAAATAATAACACCAGAAACAAGTCATTTCCACTTGGGGATTCATAAAGTATGTCTTCTTCATGACCGAAAGAATGAGATTGCGGATACAAGCGAACAAAATTGGTTTCTGCCGAAGGGTGGCTGGCATCTCCCTTAGTGATAATGTGAGAGGTTCAGTCATCCGGGAGGGACTCAGAGTCGCTGTTTCTTTATGTAGAAAGGAGCCCGTTTCGTTGGTTTTGGCAACTGGTAAATATGCCACCTGACCACTTTCCTAGAGAGGTGTTTCAGGCACATCCAGCTCGGAGGAGGCCAAGACTATGTGGAGGGATTATATCTCTACGCTGGCCAGGGAGCGCCTTGGAATCACAAACCAGTCATATCTATTTTTGTATCATTCCATTGGTCTAGCTTTAAAAACGGCAACGTTGGGGTCCGCCACTATTGACATCAACTCAAAATCAGAATCAAAATACCTTTATTAGTCCCACAGAGGGGACATTTGCATCGTTACAGCAGGAAAGAGCCAGAGACAGCTTAATGTTACATAATTTTAAAAAAAAAGTACTAAGTTATGATATAAGTACTAAGTTATGATATAACTCTAGCAGTTATTAAATGCTAAAGGTACTGTATAAATGTTTAGCAAAAGATCACTGTTGTCGAAGGTATGATATGAGAGTGGAAATGTGTGACCTAATTAAGCTCAGATGCTGTGAAACAGAGAAAGGTCAACTATGAGTTAAAACCTTGAGATACAGCACCCTCATGTGGCCGGTAAACAGTGGTGGAAGAAGAACTTGAAAATAATACTGTAAGGCCTACATTTATCATTTTTATTCAATAGCAATATCAGCTAAATGTGCTAGAAGTACCAAAAATGCCTATTAGGTGACATAATGACCCTGTGTGAGTGTTATATTATGATTTTTTAGTTGTTATTGTGTGCTAGTAGTATAAATAGCCTTGTAATGCTGCCAAGGATTGACATTGAAAATATTTAAATGTTGCCCACAAACAAAAGGCAAGTCCCTGCAAGTGACTGTTTACTCATGGGCCCCACAACATCCCTAATACAGGTACACACATTTTTATTCAGAGTTTTGAACTTTTTTTTTCTTCGTGTAAAGCTATCACATGTGAGCTAGAGTTAACTGCAGCCACTACAAAGTCCTCTTAGGCACTGATAAACAAAGATGTCAATAGTCATATTATGCTAATATAAGGCATTACATGAATCATTCAAGAGGATACCTTATACATTGCTGTGTCTTCATTATGAAATCAATGTATTTAAATGTACAAGGCATGATAAAGAAACACTTACAGCAAGGTGCCCTATGTAGGTGCATCAATAAATAATACTTAAGGTGCAAATAAAAATAATCCATCTAATGTTGAATCATCCTATGATGTGAGAGCTCTTCATTGGTGAGCAAAGACTTTTGAGGCATGCTGTATGATTTTACATAAGAAAAGTTGCTTGACTACTTTTCTTAAACGTACATATTAAATTAAAAAAATAAAAATAGAACATGGAAGTCGAGTAAAACCGAGTGGTGTCATCATGTGTTAAAAGCTTTAATGAAAAGGTGAGTTTTAAGAAGTGAAAGTCACCCTTTGTTTTTAGCCTGGATTTGGGAAAGCAGTACTACAAAATCATCTTTGAATATTTGAGTAAATATACTTTCAATAAAATATAACTTAAAAGACTAAGTGTGTGTTTCCAGAGACATAACACAAAAATAAACACAAACTGGTTTTCATCACTCGATGGGACATTGTGTTGACTAATCTATTCCCTTTCCAAAGCCTAATCTCTGACATGTTTCTGAAAAAAGTTGAAAAGATTTTTCACCTTTAGATAAATGCTCTTCTCTAAAAAGTAAAACTCACCACAGAAATAACTGATATTACTATAAATCACATCAAACAACAAAATCAAAAAGGGGACTGTGAAGATTAACAAGGAGGTATTCCAGAGGGTCAGACTGTATCATGGAAACCAAGACTTCACAGATCTCCATCTTTTTTCACAGCAGAACAGATGTCATCAATTATTGAAGCGCTGTCCTCAGCATCCTTCCTGGCCTTCCTTTCCTCCTCTTCTCTTATTCTCCTCCATTTTTTTTCATGAGCTTCTATCTGCCTTGCTAACCTCTCAGCATCCTCTTTGATTTTCTTAAATTGTTCCTTATGCTTTTTATCTATTCTCTTTTCCATTTCCTCTTCCCATCATCTTCACCAAATGCATGAGAACAGTTTACAGTCAAGGATTTAAAAGAGAACTTTGATTTAAAGGACCCTTTTCCCAGAATGCTGTTTCCTGTGGCGCTCTTCCCAACTCCGGTCTTCCCCACCATCAAAATCCGGAGCTCAGCATTATTGTATGTGTTTGATTCTGATGGGAGGTCTGAAAAAAATGAAGACATATTTTGCAATCTCGTTATTTAAAAAACGGTTCAACTACCAAATGAACAATGTTGACAGTGAGGGGGGTGGGCTCAAGATGGTTTAGTAATCTAAAACATCTCTAGATGTCATTCAATTGATATTTTTCATGTATTCCTGTAGATGCTATTAGCACCATAGAAAGTGTTTATTAGGTGACTGGCAGGTTTGGTGATAAAAGTACTGGGTCTGTCAATGTCAAGAGATACACCTTGAAGGAACCTCTTTTGTTTTTTCTTTACCGGAGCAAGAGAGAGAGGCACCATGATGAACAAAAATTAAGGAAATTAAAATCAAACTAAATGGTAATCTTGCCTGGATGTTTGACTTCTTAACTGCCTGAATCCAACCTGAACTGAAATGGTGCAGCAGTGGCCTCTAGCTGTACATTTATTTTAATAAGATATATTTAATTTTTACAAATAGTCCTTACAACATGTTTAGTTTTTATCTTTCATACTTCTACAAATTAACCCCATTTTGGGCCTAAAACACTTTTAAGGGTATAAGTTGCCTTTAGTTATAACCAGGAGCCCAAACAAACTCCTACATCCATGATTCAGAAGCATGGAGAAATGAAGGAAACACGTGATGCTCACTTCCGGGTGAACTTCTCCTCTTCTTGCCTTACCGCCACCTACTGTATTGGAGCGTGGACCAGAACCATCTATGTTGAGAGATGTATCCATAGATCTCAATGTTACCATCAAAGTGGACCAGTTTCATGCATTTATCTTCAAAATCTTAAATATTTCATGCCCCAGACCCCCCTAAAGGAGGTGAGATCCCCCCCCCTCACTTAAAAATGTTTCACATGGATAGGAAACTAAATACATTTGCACACTTCTTATAGTAACCTATGTGCATGTGTTTTTGTTTTGGTAGTACATTGGTCGATTGTCGAGAGTTTGAATTCAGTATTTATATTTCATATTGTGTATTCTTTGGATACTCGATTGATATATATTGACAAAGGATAGTATTTTTTGTCATCAGGCTGAACAACCAAGGGTTAACAATGTAACCCATTGAAGAGTACTGTACGGGCCTACCCTTCTGTTCCACTGCATCTTAGAGGTAAATACTTATTGAGCTTGAGATAGTTTTCTGACTTAAGTTTTTCCTCCTCTTCCTGTCCAGTGAAAATCATGTATCTCCAGATGTGTTGATTTTGGTTTATATTAAGCTGTCTTTGGCTCTTTTCTTGCTGTAACAAATGCAATTTCCCCTCTGTGGGAAGAATACGTTACGTCTCACTGATTTGTATATTAGTGACTAACTTAAGGATGGAGTGTTAACACCCTCTTCATCCCACAGAGGGGAATTTTACACCTTTTCTTTAGGATTAATTGTCTTTTTACATACCTCGAATTATGTCAGTAAAGCATTACTCATTTATTATCAGCTTTATTTCATGATCACTGGAGCATGGAGTGTGATTTGCTGGAAGTTACAGACATTGCACACCTTGCACCACTTTATATGTCCACTATGTGGTGCTAGAGGAAACACTATTAACAAACAGAATGTCACTAAACATCAATTGTAAACCACACATTGTTATTATCATGATGTTTGTGACATGAGGCTGGCTACCTGTGGCCTTTAGGTGGTGCTATGATTTATCAAGCACTCAACATTGGTAGTTTGGAGACTGTACAATGAAGTTACAACAACTTCCTGTTTCATGGAGAATGTCTAATATGGCTGCCATCGTTATGGAATTAAAAAGGTACAGGACAAAAGTTAAGTTAAATATACCTGTTAATACCTGTTAGATATTTTACATCTACAGGTGAAATGAAGCGCAAGAGCTTTGTTAAAGTTGTGTAGAGGGAGCTATCGAGCCACCTTGCCTAACTGACGAAATATAACCATATCAGGTAACTAAGTGTATGCATGTGCCACGTTTTGTGCGTCTAAAAGCAACCCTTAGCCCTAAAAAAGTACTATCTGTTTAAGCCGTTGAACGCAGACACACAACTTTCACTATCCAGCTTTCCCCGTGTCTTACGGCTTTACTTACTACATTTCAGAGATTTGCATAACCTAGGGGGAGGAGGAAGTTAAAGTACAAAACCTTACTACTTTCTTTTTCCCATAATAAAAGCAAAAGCAATCAAACAATGAAAACACAACATCTGAAAAACATTGTTCAGTTGATATCAGATTAATAACACCGATTTACCATATTCACATTTTTGTTCTTGACATTCTGTGACACTGTTTAGTATTTGGTCAAAACTCACCCCTGATATAACTGAGAAACTATAAATCAAACATTGAAATTCAAAACGGGGGACGGTGAAGATTAACAAGGAGTCAGACAGTCAAAGGTTTGATAAATCTGCTGCCGTCCAGCATCAGGCCTGACTGTCTCACGCAAACCGGCTGTTATTTAAAAAGGGATTTAACTACTTTAATTACGCCATTTATAAACCTCATTATGTAAGGGCTGTTCTCAGCTTCCTGTCTGACCCTCCTTTCCTGCTCTTCTCTTAATCTCCTCATCTCCTCCACCATTTCTCTTTCACGAGCTTCAAGTATCATTTTGTCATCTTTCATTTCCTTCATTTGTTGCTCATACTTTTCCGATATTTTCTTCTCCATTTCCTCCTGCTCTTTGCGCATTTCCTCTTCTCTCTCTTTAAGGATTCTCTGTGTTTCCTCTTCTAGCTCCCTCTCTACCTTCTGGAACATTTCAGTGGTGTAATGTTTTCCTCTATTCTTCTATAATATATTTCTGATCTTGTCGAGCAGCTCTCTGACCCAACCCAGTCTCACAAACAAACGTGTAATAACTACGTTGGTCCACAACGTAGGACGTAGTATTTCTACAAAAACGCCTCTCAAATTTCTCCCTGCAGAAAAAAAAAACATGGCCGAACTTTGTTTTATTCTCCGTGTAAAATGCTTATTTTAAAGTTAGTTTTGCCATTAAAATGCGTTTTGATTAGGGATGCACCGAATATTCGGCCGCCGAAAATTATCGGCCGAAAATGGTTAAAAAGGCCCTTTCGGCCGAAAGGGTTTCAGCACCGAAAAAATATCACCGAATGTCAGGGAACAGGGTTACGTTGGTAAGCTAACGTGTTGTTGTGATGACGTAATCAAAACGCGGCGACAAGCACGGCGCGCGACCATGCTCGCGGCTGGCTCACAGCCAACATGTCTGCCGCTTGGAGATATTTAAAAATATCAGAGAAAGAGGCGTGGATTGCGATTTGTAAAACGTGTTCAGCTGACATTTCTCGAGGGGGTGTAACTGCAAAGACTTTCACCACTAAACACCCGGACAAATATGCGGAGTAAGATCAAATCACAAGCACTGACAGCGGGAGACTGTTCAGCGCTGCCTCTCATGTGCTTGATGAGAAGAGGAACAGACTTATGGCTGATAAAGCAGAGAAGCTAATGTTCATTAAAAAGAACCTCCCACTTTTCCTTAATAAGTAGACAAGGCTGGCTTATCATAAGCTTATCTAGTTCTACATGTCTACTCTATACCCACTTTCCTGAACAATTTTCATTGTGAGTTATAATTCACCATCTCAGGTTATCATTAGGGGGAAATGACAGCAGCACAGTGTTCAATATATTGTACTTTCGGTATCTAAATGATACAATGTTGTTTACATTGCTCATGAGGACAGACCACCTTATTTGCAGATTCTTGAAATTGCAATTTAATTTGTAATTGATTGTGGATTTTGTATCCAGTTTTCACTTTATGTATCTTTATACAATGTTTACTACTTTGCTTATGAGGACAGACAGCCTTATTTACAGATTCTTGAAATTCAATTGCAATTGAATTTGTAAATAGTTACATTCATGTGGATTTATCCATTTTGCACATTTGTATGCATGCACTTATAGGTGCATTTGTTGTTGTTTAAGGCCTGGCTGTTACAGTCTTTATTTACACTGTTTTGTTGTAGGCCTACTGGCCTAGATGTTTATGTAGTTTTAAAGCACCTTGGCTTTGTTCTGAATGCACTTTGTTGTAGTTATCCTACAGAGAAAAGAAAATGCACTTGACTTGGAATGAATGTACTGTATGCATTCAAAGGTGCTGAATAAATGTTTTATGGACCCATAATAGTGATTATTATTTAAGTTAAGTTTTGCCATAATCATGTATTTTTCCATAATCAGGTAGCTGAACAACATTGGTAAAAAATGTATACATTATATATATATATTTCTATTAATCATTTTCGGCCTTTCGGCATTCGGTTTTCGGCCAACTGTTTCCTATTTTCGGTATCGGTTTCGGCCAAGAATTTCCCATTCGGTGCACCCCTAGTTTTGATGTCATTTGATGCGAGAAATATGAGTTGTTATTTCAGATTATGTGTGCAGTGGATGTACATGATCTTTAGTTTGCTAGTTATTATTAAGATTACTTCAGGAAATTGTGTCTATACAACGTTTTCATTGTTACCAAGGTGGTTGCTAGGGACGCTGCTATCGATATTATTTTGTGTAAAATGGTGTTATCTTTATTGCTACCCCCTTCCCCGTCAATGTTGGTCCACAGCGCAAACTTATTAGTTTAACAAAATCCGCAATTGTGGCATAATGTGGTGCCGAGAGATGGGAGTCGGAGGCGGGGTATCAAAGGTACAAGCTAGACTTTTATTTAGCATCTCAAAAACAGACCGGCGGAGCCAACAAAGGTACTGAATAAATGTTTAGCAAAGAATCACTGTTGTCGAAGGTATGATATGAGAGTTGAAATGTGTGACCTAATTAAGCTCAGATGCTGTGAAACAGAGAAAGGTGAACTATGATTTCAAACCTTGAGATACAGCACCCTCATGTGGCGGGTAAACAGTGGTGGAAGAAGAAAGGGAACATATCAGTGTAAGGCCTACATTTATCATTTTTATTCAAGACAATATTTCAATAGCATTATCAGCTAAATGTACTAGAAGTACCAACAACGCCCATTAGGTGACACAATGACCCTGTGTGAGTGGTATATTATGTTTTTTTGTTTTTATTGTGTGCTAGTAGTATAAGTATTATTGTAATGCTGCCAATGATTTACATTGTAAAGATTTAAATGTTGCCCACAAACAAAAGGAAAGTCCCTGCAAGTGACTGTATACTCATGGGCCCCACAACATCCCTAATACAGGTACACAAACTGCTTTTGAATAAATGAAGCCACATAATTAGTTACAACATTGTATTGACATTCTTGAATTTAATAACATAAAAGCACATTTTGTTAATGCATTTTGGTTCTGGCATGTCTTTGAACAAAGCTAAAAGATGTGTTCACTTTGAGTTAAATACATGGAAGCCACCGTGATACGACTTGAAGATAAATGAAAAAAACTAATATTTTGATCGGTTTAATAACTATTACAAAAGATGTTTTAGATAATGAAACGTTAACCTGCCTGAACTCTTATTCAGAGTTTTGCACATTTCTTTTTCGTGTACAGCTATCACGTGTGAGCTAGAAATTAACTGCAGCCACTACAAAGTCCTCTTGGGCACTTATAAACAAACATGTCTACAGTCATATTATGCTAATACAAGGCATTACATGAATCATTCAAGAGGATACATTATACATTGCTGTGTGTCTTTATTATGAAATCAATGTATTTAAATCAAGCGGCAAACTCTGGGGAAGAGCCGGGACGCCAATGCGGAAGAGCCGGGACGCCAATGCGGAAGTGCCTCAAACTGCAGTTCATCTAGTGGCCAGTAGGAGCAGTCTGCAGAAGGGAGCAATTTCCATAGACCCCAATGTTTAGAGCAGAATTAAACATGTTTACATCGTGGTTCAAAAAACCATATTCTCTGTATAGTTAGATCCCCCCTTCATGATAATATGGATTGGGGGGGTGAATTTTTTTCTGAACTCATCTGTTTAATTAATGTTAAACCTTAAAGCTTTTGCATAAATTAGGGCGTGGTCACTTTGATGGACATGTACATGCCTCACTGTCAGCTAACAGCAACTTGTCCACTCTGCTAGGCTACAACCATAGAGGCTACAACGTTAGTTAGTTGTAGTTACTGTACTTGACCCTTTAGCTTTAGCCGTGTTCGTGGTGATTGTGCCTTTTAGGGAATATTGTTACAAATACCAGACAATTAAAATGTTTTGCTGTGCGCTTGAATGTACTAACAGAACTTCCAAGAAGTCTAAAATGATAATATTATACATGTCCCGTTCGCAGGTGTTTGTGTGCTTGGTAGCTTAGCTTGTTACTTATTAGCCAGCTAAGGACGTAACCCTTTATACTATATACATTTTAGTTTATGATTCAGCCTTGGGTAAGACTTTTATATTCTATGGCTATGACGCCCATAATGCTAAACGGAAGCAAATGTTCTTTGCCCTTATTTGGAGCAGGCGGATTAGACTCTGACGTCGCTGTCAAGCCGTTAGTGGCCGACTCCGCCTACTAAGGGCTTTTCGGCACTCTGCAGAATCCTATAGGTGACGTCACGGACACGACGTCCATTTATATATACAGTCTATGATTTAAATGTACAAGGTATGATAAATAAACAGTTTCTCCTCTTCTGATTGTCAATACAGTAAGGTGCCCTACGTAGGTGCATCATTAAATAATACTTAAAGTGCAAATACAAATAATGCTCTGTCACCCTTTGTTTTTAGCCTTGCTTTGAGAAACAAGTACTACAAAATCAACTTTGAATATTTGAGTAAATGTAGTTTCAATAAAATATAACTTCAAAGACTAAGTGTGTGTTTCCAGAGACATAACACAAAAATAAATAGACTTGTTTTCATCACTCAATGGGACATTTGTTGACTAATGTATTCCCGTTCCAAAGCCTAATCTTTACCTTAAATGGGCGGCAGTGGCTCAGTCTGTAGTGCCTTGACATTGGGACAGAAGGGTCGCCGGTTCACTTCCTGCACAAGTTCCCATGAGCAAGCCACTAAATGAGTTACAACACTTAATTGACATTCTTGAGTTTAATTACATAAAGTTTTGTTACTACATTTTGGAATTATTATTATAAAATAATCCATCTAATGTTGAATCATCCTATGATGTGAGAGCTCTTCATTGGTGAGCAAAGACTTTTGAGGCATGCTGTATGATTTTACATTAGAAAAGTTGCTTGACTACTTTTCTGAAACGTAAATATTAAATAAAAAAATAAATAATAAAAATAGAACATGGAAGTTGAGTAAAACCGAGTGGTGTCATCATGTGTTAAAAGCTTTAATGAAAAGGTGAGTTTTAAGAAGTGAAAATCACCCTTTGTTTTTAGCCTGGATTTGGGAAAGCAGTACTACAAAATCATCTTTGAATATTTGAGTAAATATACTTTCAATAAAATATAACTTCAAAGACTAAGTGTGTTTTTCCAGAGACATAACACAAAAATAAACACAAACTGGTTTTTAATGGGACATTGTGTTGACTAATGTATTCCCGTTCCAAAGCCTAATCTTTACATGAAATGGGCAGCAGTGGCTCAGTCTGTAGTGCCTTGGCATTGGGACAGAAGGGTCCCTGGGCAAGACACCTCACCCCTAAATTGCTCCTGTGGGGATTGTCCACAGTACTGAATGTAAATGGCTTTGGATAAAAGCGTCTAACAAATGACATGTAATGTAATGTAATAACTAATCCGTTTAGATACATGTTTTGATGCAAACTGCTTGGCTGTGTTTTCAGAAGAGTTGTTATGCTACCAACAAATGCATTTACCAGATATTCCCTAAAGTTCCTCTCCAAAGCTGTAGTGATTGGTTTTCCAAACCAATTAAAAAGTTCATCCATTATTGAGATAATTAGGGAGTTTAAGGTATTTTCTGGATATAAAGGTCAATCATGGAAAATCCTTAAAGTTACCACAATTTAAAAAGCTCAGATTTAGCACACGTTCATTTCCAGTTTGCTTTTAATGGGTTCAGGCATTATTTCTTATTTTCAATTACATTAACCATTTTTATTTAGATCCAGTTTTGAATAATACTGTGATTTATAATAAGATAGACCCTTACAATCCTCTTTTAAACATTTTATTAAACAACAAAATCACATAGCACACTCAATGTGAACTCAACAGTCTTTTATTATTATTGATCACTAGATGTTTGTCTTTCCACATTCATTTATGTTCCAACCTTTTCATATTGAATTAAACAATTCATTACATAAATACATTTTAACCTTTCATTTAACAAAAGCCAACATTGACATTAAGCCTTCAGTTATTGTGGAAAGCCAAAGAAAACGCATCCGTATACCATTTTTAAAGCATTCATTCACGATGTATATATTTTTATTTTTTCTTGTAAAAGCAAAAGCAATGAAAGAACAAATTAGTTTACAGTACATTACTATAGTTTAAAATGTTAACATCTTGGTTCTTGACGATCTGTCACCCTGTTTGTATGTAATTGCAACTCTTAAAAGGTTTACGGTTTTTACTCAGACCGGGCATAAAAGGTGTGACCAACACACCACCACGAGGTACCGACAAATTCCCTTCTTTCTATACTACCTCCATTCCTCAGTTTTAGACATCATCTCAACCTTTACCCTGTTAGTGTTTCCCTTTAGACTTTAAACACAGACCTTAATGAACACACCTCTGAAACCTTGGGATTCTATACCCGTAAAGCACTGCTGCCGTATTTAAGATCAATCCATCGTGGCGACCTCCAATATGACATAGAGTTCAGCAACAGAGTTAGCTTAGGTGTGACTTACCTATTGTTCTCTCTGCTGTCTCTGCAAGACTCCGTCAGGGATTGATCCTCAGCCAAGGAACAGGACACTGGACTCAAACTGGACTCAGGACTCAAGCTACGTGGGAACAGGTTACATTGCCGTCTGGATTGTCAGCTATTCAACAATAATCAGAAGGGCTACATGGACTTTAGTTTCCTCTCACAAATGTGAACAGGTAGTTTTATTAAAGTTTCACAAGTTATAACACCACACATCAGTAAAAAATGAAATGTGTTTTACCCAGATACATATTAGAGAGTGCATCTCCCCGAAAGAGGAAGTGCGTATTGCATCACGGGTCTTTATGAGCATCCATGTCAGGATTTCTGTTATACATCCTGATTATATTGCTAAAGCATTAAACTATACGACACATGACTATGGCATTCAGAGTTTTAGAACAGTTTTTAGTATACTTAAGCTTTATATAATAAAATACATTGTTCCATTTTCTTCCTCTCTTCAACACAACTCACCACAGAAATAACTGATATTACTGTAAATCACATCAAACAACAAAATCTAAAAGAGGGCTGTGAAGATTAACAAGGAGCTATTCCAGAGGGTCAGACTGTATCATGGCTACCAAAACAAAGACTTCACAGCGGACCACATTTTGCCAAACGTTGAACGGCTTTTCTCAGCTTCATCTCTGGCCTTCCTTGCCGCCTCTTCTCTTATCTTCCTACTCTGCTCCTCCATTTCTCTTTGGCGATCTGCATTTAGCTTTTGCAACCTTTCCTCGTCATCTTTCGCTTCTTTTAATTCTTTCTCATACTTTTTTGCCATTTTCTTTTTCATTTCCTCTTCCTGTTTGCGTATTCCCTCTTCTTTCTCTTTAAGGATTCTCTGTTTCTCCTCTTCTATGGCCCTCTCTGCCTCCTGGAACATGTCAGTGGTGTAATGGCTTCCTCCGTTCTTCTCTGCTATCTTTCTGATCTTGTCGAGCAGCTCTCTGACCTGAGAACGATCCTTCAGGGAATTATTGAAGACGTGGCACTGCCCGTTACATTTCCCCACAAGTTCCTGCAGGTCTTTGCTTTTGCTCAAGAACTCTTCAATAGGTTTCCCTTGGAGCAGATCACCGTAGGTAAAGAGAATCATGCTGTATTTGTTCGCTTCCTCTCCAAAGGTTTCCTGAATCTTCTTCACTGTCTGCTTTTCTTCATCTGTGAATCTGCCCAGTCTGATGACGACCAGGAAGACATGGGGTCCAGGAGAAGCAAAAGCAATGCTCTGAACAACGCTCTTTATGGTCTCCTCTTCTTCAATCTTGGTGTCACACAGACCAGGAGTGTCAATAACCTTAACTATTTGTCCATCAACTTCACCAAAGGCCTTCTCACAGTCTACAGTACAGGATTCAAAAGAGAACTCTGATTTAAAGAACTCTTTTCCCAGAATGGTGTTTCCTGTGGCGCTCTTCCCAACTCCGGTCTTCCCCACCATCACAATCCGGAGTACATCGTTATTGTATGTGTTCGATTCTGATCGGAGGGCTGAAAGAAATGAAGAAATATTTAGCAATCTCTGTATTTATAAAAATGGTTCAACTACCACATGAACAATGTTGACAGAGAGGGGGGGTGGGCTCAAGATGCAAACAAACTTCTGACTGGCTACCCCTAAATATGTAGTCTTGTGAAGAATGTAATACAAGCAAGTAAAAGCAGTGTCGCATTTGCAAAATCACCCAGGCTCTTAAAATGTTTGGAATTTAAGAAATATTAATTTTGTATCAACTGTTTTGATCTGTTCATTATTTGGAAATATGACACGCTACATATCCATCTATGAATATCTATTTAGATAAGTTGCAATCATCATTAACAATAAAGTTTATTCACTTACCATTTTGGGCATGTTTGCTGGCCATAGTTGGTTCTGGAGGGAGGAGCTGTTCTGCTGCTGAGCTGAAGAAGTGAAGTTAGTCTGCAGCAACACTTCCTCTTTAAATACAGACTTCATGCAGCAAACCACACCCACACACTGCTGACATCACAGTCTGATTTCAGCTCCAGTGGGATGATTATTAGAATAAAAAGTATAAAATCCTTCCCTTAATAAACAGAACAAGGGGAAATACAGCCTCATGTGTTCAGATTTGTTTTTATTGAACAGACTACATATTTTAGATATAAACCCTCAATGCTCTTTACATATCAACATTCACCCGTTCACACACATTGAAACAGGGGCAGAGGCTGCCATGCAATGTGCTCAGGGAGACTAACATTCACACACACTCACACACTTTGGCCATACCAATGTGTGGTTAAGTATCTTGCCCAAGGTCACATGGACATGTAGAGCTACATTTTATTTACAGTTTGAAGCACCTTCAGCAGTCTGCAGCTCTCAAAATGTTTTAAAAGAAACATGGACGGTTCGCTTCAGCATTTGGCATAATAGTGATTTAATCAAATCTGAACATTGACAGGCTGATTCAGGATACAACATAATAGTGATTCAACTGACCATGTTCATTTATTCACTTCCTTTGCTTTCCCCTCTAGGTTTTCACATTCATGTGATATGATTTTATTCAACCTCTTATTCAGGGTCTCAAATTATTGACACCCTTACATTACCCATTAGAATGTATTTTCCTTTCACTTTTAGATAACTGCCCTCAGTAAACCCTGCTCCCCCCTCCCTTCAGCATTTACAAGAAATGCCCCCTGTTCTTCTAAATGCTACTAAAAACTGCACGTACAGAGTGAAGCCAGGCCTTTGAGTTGCATCTCTTAGTCCCTGTTGATCAGCATCTCTTTCTCTGAGGCCATGACACTCCGAGGAGGGAATGAGTCCTCAGAAAGTATTTGCAAACATTAATCATAAATAATATATGTTTTATTTATGTTAGGGATTGTGTATGTTAATTTAAAGAGCAACTTCCAGGTTAAAGAAACCTGTGAATAAATGTGTAGGAAAATGATGAAGACACTTGATTTTCAAAAAAATATACAAAAATATACACAACAGTGACATCTGGCGTCGTTTTTGTAAGAAATGTTCACTTCCGCATAAAAAAGCCTCGGCACGTGACCTCCCGCGTGTGACGTAACACGGGGGACACAAGGGGGAGAGCGGCCGGTGTAACGTATTAATAAACATGGATCCCAATGCTAGTTTCGACACAGAAGAAGTTAAACATGATTATTCGAATGCATATGACGGACCACAACCTTATAATTATGAGCCTGCTAGGCGTCCAAGAGACCAGGAGCAGCCAAGGATTAGAAGAAATAACGGCCATCGGAGAGAAATGGAGCTGTGGTGTGAGGAGAACCAGTGGAGAACTGGGCAGCTATCTTGGTGAGTGACCGGCGTTAGCTACAGAATGTTAGCTAACGTCACATCACAACATTGTAAAGTTAGCTATCATATATCAGGCTATAACTAAAGTAACATTGATAATATAGTAACGTTACTGGCAGGACTGTTGATACTGATCCATAACGGAAACTAATGCGCAAGTATCAGCCGTATCTCGCGTTACCTAATGCAACTCCACACTACGGTGCTGTGTACCGGAGGAGAGACGCGAGATACGGCTGATACTTGACGATCTGGCGGAGAAAGGTTGTGGAGCCTCCGTTGATATGCCGTTGTAAATGGCTTGATGGAAAGCAGGTGTGTAGTCGTTGAGGGTGCACAGCTGATTGCAGCAGGTGAGTGACAGCCACCACGCACACACAAACAACACAGACAGGGGGAAACAAACAAACACAAAGGAGACGGCTGGAGCAGTACAGCCACCACAGCGTTACCTAATGCAATGTCTTACGGTGCCGTGTACCGGAGGGGAGAGAGAGAGAGCAGCGAAGGGGGGGGGGGAGAGAGAAGTAATACGGTTTCCTGATAAAGCTGTGGAGAGTGTGTGCTGCAGGGAGGTGGATGCACAACGCACCCAGGAACGAACGCTAGCTCCGGTCCTTTTTACTGTGGACTCGATGTCCTGACAGGCTGGTATTTGTGCAACCTGCACAAACACAATACTGCACCATGATTACAAATGGTGAAATACAATGTAAAACTACCGAAAAATACCAGCTCCTTAAAACACAACCGCTCTACTCAACGCAACTACTAACTATACCCGCGGTCAGAGAGCGGAGATGTTTCCCCTGTGTGATGTAATATGACGCGTTTGACGTATGACCTTAAAAAAAAGCCGTTTTTAAGAGCAGAGCTCAAAATTGCTCCTTTCCCTCTGAATTCCTTATGTCTCGTAAAACATATCAAATCCTGCATTCACTTTTTTAATTGTAATTTTCAAGCAAGTTTAAGCATAAATGTAGAAAAAATAAAAACCTGCAAGATGCTCTTTAAATGTATGTATTTGTTCAATTTGAGCTGAACAGTACCAAAGAGTGCAAAATGTGAACAGAACACAGGGGTTAATTAAGTCTTTAAACTTTAATGTAATCATTTACATTGTAGGGATGTGACTGAGTACTCATGGGCCCCACAACGTAACTTATACATGTATGCCAACACACACTGATTTCAAATACAGGAAACCACAGACTGAGTTACAATATTTTATTGACATTCTTGAGTTCCATTACATAAAAGTGCATTTTTAAAACACATTTTGGTTCTGACATTTCACTTTTGGTTAAATGCATGGAAATGGCACAACCCGAAGATACATACAAAACTCTTTACTAAATATTTAAAAGGGTATTTTATTTAATGAGTCTGAACTTGCCTAAACTCTCATTCAGAGGTTGGAACATTTCTTTGTCACATTCAGATATTAAATGTGAGCTCATCCTCCATTTCTTATTTCGCCATCCGCCCTCTGGAACATTTCACTTTCTTCCTTCTTCTCTTTTTTATTTCTGATCTTGTTAAACAGATCGTTGAGGAGTTTATCATCCAAGCTCATGAGACTGCTGGAGATTTGGTTTAACTTTTTCTCTTTCCCCGTCACTACGCTGTTTCTATCTGTTCATTGTGAGCTTTGAAAAGCTACATATCTTTATATAAATATGTCATTAGATGGATTGCACTCAACACTAGATGTATTGACCTCACATGTCTCCTTAAATACAGACTACATTGCTGACATCACAGTTTATTGATGTCTTAACTTACACTACAGTGGGACGTTTAACAATTAAGATGTATGAAAAATCTGCTGCCTTTATAAACAGAAATGTAACACACAGTCATTTCCTGTTTACTTTTAATGGCTTCATGTACCTAGAAATAGTTGCTTTTTGTCTATGATGTCATGAAAAAAATGAATTGAGACCCAGTTGTTAATTAAACTGACATTTCTAATAAGATAGACCCTTAACACTCTCTTTGAAATAAATTATTAAACAACAAAAGCACATTACACACTCAATGTGAAGTCAACAGTCTTTTATTATGGGGCATTATTGATCACTAGATGTTTGTCTTTACACATTCAATTCGGTTCCAACCTTTTCATATTGAATTACAGCTTTCATATATATATATATATATATATATATATATATATATATATATATATGTATACATTTTAACCTTTAATTTGTACAAAAGCCAACATTGACATTATGCCTTCAGTTATTATGGAAAGCCAAAGAAAATACATCTGTATAACATTTGAAAACCATTAATTAATTATGTATATATTTTTCTTCTTTCTTGTAAAAGCAAAACCAATCAAAGAACAAATTAGTTTACAGTACATTACTATAGTTTAGAATGTTAACTTCTTGGTTGTTGACGATTTGTCACCCTGTTAGTATTTAATTGTAACTATCCACTGAAATAACTGATATTACTATAAATCACAATAAACATCTAAATGGTGACTGAAGATTAACAAGGAGGTATTCCAGAGGGTCAGACTGTATCATGTATCAAGGAAATATTTCACACCTGTTCCCACAACTTTTTTCATAGCTTTCAAAACTTTTCCCACAGCGTCCACACCTGTATTCACAGCGGAACAAAGGTCTTCAATCCATGAAGCGTTGTCCTCAGCATCTCTCCTGGCCCTCCTTTCCTCCTCTTCTCTCATTCTCCTCCTCTCCTTCTCCATGTTTCTTTCATGAGCTTCTATCATCCTTGCTAACCTCTCCCCATCCTCTTTGATTTTCTTAAATTGTTCCTCATTATTTTTCTCTAATCTCTTCTCCATTTCCTCTTCCTGTTTGCGTATTTCCTCTTCTCTATCTTCAAGGATTCTCTGTGTTTCCTCTTCTAGCACCCTCTCTGCCTCCTGGAACATTTCATTGGTGTAATGACTTCCTCCGTTCTTCTCTGTTATCTTTCTGATCTTGTTGAGCAGCTCTCTGACCTGAGAACGATCCTTCAGGTCATTATTGAAGACGTTGTACTGCCCGTTACATCTGTTCACCAGTTCCTGCAGCTCTTTTCTTTGCTCCAATAACTCTTCAATAGTTTTCCCTTCAAGCAGGTCACCGTGGGTAAAGAGAATCATGCTGTATCTGTCTGCTTCCTCTCCAAACATTTCCTGAATCTTCTGAACAGACTGCTTTTCTTCATCTGTGAATCTTCCCAGTCTGATGACGATCAGGAAGACATGGGGTCCAGGAGAAGCAAAATAAATGCTCTTACTAATGTCGTTTCTGGTCTTCTTTGGTCTTTTTTGTCCATCAACTTCACTTACGTGCGTATTATACCCCCACAAAAACACAGAGACACGGAAACACAGAAACGCAGAAACACAGATTCACGGAAACACAAAAACACAGACACAAGTGTTTTCTGTGTTTTAGTTTTTCAGTGTTTCAGTGTTTCTGTGTTTTCTGTGTTTCTGTGTCTCTGTGTTTCGGTGTGTCGGTGTTTCTGTTTGTCATTGTTTGCGTTTTCAGTGTTTCTGTGTTTCCGTGTTTCTGTGGGGGTATAATACGCAAGTTTCAATACACATGTATCACATCTTCCCTGTTATCCTCCCCTTGTTATAATGAAGACAACAGTGCATGTGAAGGACTGTAATACACATGTTTCCGACACGCTCCCCTTGCTATAATAAAGACAACAGTTTTTAAATGTAAAAAACACTTTTTTAATTTATTTTTTAAATGTCCTATTTACATTTTAATTTTTTCACACACAAAATCAATAGTTATACTGATTGTAACATCCCCAGGACCGTCTCCATCTTAGAATTCCCCAGATTACTGGAAATATCATGATGGAGTTTTTTCACTTCAGTCAAAATATTCATGTGTATGCTGTTTTTGACACAAAGATGCATTACATCGACAAACAGAGCATACAATGAGAGCACATGATACACTTTTGGTGTTTGTTTCATTTCTTCGGTAATGTTACAGAGTGTTTCGGAAAATGAAGATTCCAGGACCACTTTAAATGTGTGTTTCTGTGGGGGTATAATACGCACGTTTCAATACACATGTATCATACATCTTCCCTGTTACCCTCCCCTTGTTATAATGAAGACAACAGTGCATGTGAAGGACTGTAATACACATGTATCAGACACGCTCCCCTTGCTATAATGAAGACAACAGTTTTTAAAATGTAAAAAACATTTTTTTTTTTCATTTCTTCGGTAATGTTACAGAATGTTTCGGAAAATGAAGATTCCAGGACCACTTTAAATGTTTCGTTTACAATCGTTTCCCAATGACCCGGAAAAGTACTGCCAGAACGAATGATATCCCAAAAGTTTTCTAGTTTACAAACTTCAGCCATTCTGTTTACACGGGGATCACTATTCACTCTGTTTTCAATCGTCCTCATCACCACACTTATTAAAAGGGTATTGACTACATTCTGATCAATATATACCGAGCGTTTTGCATAGTAGTTCCCCATTTTTATTTTACTTTAAAGAAAAAGTAAATGTATCGAAAAAAAAAATCCCTGGCTTCAACCAACCGCAGGTTATTAGTCTTCTTCTTCTCCATCCAACTCGGCATGGATCTTTTCAAGTCTCTCCTTGAGGCGTCTGCAATTTTTGAGATTGTGCAGAAAAGCCTCCGAAGCGCCTTGGATCCTCCATTCATCCGTGCAAATGTCTTTATCAATAAGAGTCTGGTCGATCTCAGTAATGAAGTCGGTGAGCCAGAGTCTTTTCATTAACGTGTTGTAATTGTTTCTGAAGAAAAATAATCGGGCATGTCATTCAGACAATCGTGTTGCCTCTGACCGGGGTGACTGACTCGGCATCCGTTGCAGATTTCTTCTCTGTACCGATGTATCACCCCCTCCACAATATCAACCAACACTGATTTCACTGTGTCCATAAACAGAGACGTCTTGGCCCAAGGAGCAAAATACGCAGCAGTAGTACTGCAAGATTCGGGTGTCCAGAATGGTGGTGATGATGGTAGTCCAGGAGTTTGTTCCTGGCTGCAACTCACGGGGGGAGACTTGGTTTTTCTCAGATCCATGGCTAGTTTACAAACTGTCGTCTTAGTGGGGTCGTTAGTTTTAGATGCTTTGCTGAGTGGAGGGTGGGACTTAGTGCGTTGAGTGGAGGGGGAGTCATCTGTAGAATTGAGAGTTTTTTAAAAAGTTCTTTAAGCTTTGTAGCTTTTTAATCTATCATTTCCAACCAAGCAGCCAGAGGTCAAATGTAAGAATAAGTAATAGTTTGTCATGATTTTACGGAAAAAGTCAAAAGTATAGTTTGTCAGAAAAAATATATATATGGAAAAGTCATTGTGTACAAATAGTATGTTGAAAATCAAAAAAAAGAAACTCAATTCATTACAAATTAATGAATATTTTACCCAGTTCTAAAGTTTTGCATCCATTAAAGAAAACCCCATTCCTTACAAAGTACTTGCATATTATACCCTCTGTTAAGTGCTGTGTACATCAAAGTGTATCTAGAAGTATCTTGGTAGCAGAAAATAACTAAAATATGTAAGGTTATCAGAAAAAACCCACATTGTTTAACTGAAATAGCGTTAAAATCAAAAGTGCCTTTAAAGAAAATGTATTCAGACAAAGTATTTTATTTTCAAAAATGTTTAAGGTTTTGCATACATATTGTGTGTAAGTGTATCTTACAGTTCCTTTGTGAGAGAATTACACACAAATCTGCCGAGTTTCAGTAAAAAGTGTTAAAATCACAAACTTGCCTTTTAGAGAAACAGTCTTTAAGAAAAAATCTAATCAGACAATGTACTTCATTTTTTGTTTTAAGGTTTTGCATACCTCAAAGTGTATCTAAAAGTATCTTGGCAAGAGAAAAAAGCCACAAAAAAATGAAGGTAACTTCGTCACTATGGACTGACGGCTTCGGGCTGGGTAATCTTGCACATGTGGGTTTGCACAGGACAAATGTCACTCAGCACTTTAGTGAACAGTTTGCACTTTATTAGCGGGATTTGCACAGTATTGCATATTTGCACATTTTATACTATGTATTGATGTAGTGTGTATTCAATGATTCAACCGTATTAAATTGGGATGTCGTCTGGCAGATGCTGGTCGGGCTCTCGGCTCCACCTGGAAAGAAAGGGGAGTTATAGCGAGAGCGCCGAAAGTGTTGGTTTGTGTAGATTGACAGCGGTTGAGATTATGTTCAAAGGATATGTTCAGCGTGTAAAGGTCATGATATAAGGTGCATTAATGGTACAAGTTACTCCTATAGTAGTCAACATCATAACACTCACCTCCACCTGCTCTCCCATCTTCGGTCCCAAGGTCCGTCATCGTAAAGGGTCCCCTGGGAAACAGCGGATCCTTTTTATCGTTCCGGATGGGGTTAAAGGAGCAGGTTAGAGGCAGGGGTGATTTGTTATCATGTACATTTGGCTTGTTAGTTTATAAGGGTTTTTCTTTTCATACAGTAATTAAATATAATGTAAGTAAAGGATGTCTGTCATTCTCCACTAAATGTTTATTGTGAATAACTACGGTCCTTATCTGAGCTGACCATCTTTGCACATGCCACCCCTTGTTGATGGTACGGTCCAATTGGTGGGTCTATAAAGGTTGGCATGTTGGGCTCATTGATGGGGGGAATAGTGTGGGAGACAGTCATTGGGGGATATTGATGTTGTCAACCATGTGCGAAAGATGAATAAATCCCCACACCGGGTTGTATCAAGACGGGTTGTATCAGGACGGTCTCCTTACTTGGTCGGGCCGCTCACTTGTCAGCCTCACATGCATACATAAAAAGTGTATCTTACAGTTCCTTTGAGAGAATTACACACAAATCTGCCGAGTGTCAGTAAAAAGTTGTTTTTTTTTTGAAGGGGAAGCTTGGTTTCCCTTCTCCGTTGTAAGTTGCAACGGAGAAGTGGAAAAGTGTCCGGCGCTTCGGCCCGAAGCGCCAACAGGTTGAGCTTTTTCGAGCCCCTTCTCTCCGCTTCTCCGTTGGCGTTTTTTTCGAATTGTGCTACCTCCAGGACAGAGACCGCGAAAAGCACCTCTCTGTAGCCCCTCACAGACCACCAAAGGACGGACTACAGACCTCCAGCATGTCTCCCTAATATGGGCAAAAAGGTTTTTTCACACCTCCAGGACAGAGACCACGAAAACCACCTCTCTATGGCCCTTCACAGAGCCCCAAAGGACGGACTAAGTAGCTCCAGCATCTCTCCCTAACATCGGCAAACCGGTTTTTCACACCTCCAGGACAGAGACCGCGAAAAGCACCTCTCTTTAGCCCCTCACAGACCACCAAAGGACGGACTACAAACCTCCAGCATGTCTCCCTAACACGGGCACTTCCATAACCTTGCACACTGTGGGACCCCGGGCACCCGTACTTAAGCACTCCCCCACGGACTAAACCCAGATGATCACACCCTACAGAACCTCATGCTCCTGGTAACCCTAAAAGGGGGGTGGATTTTGCGGTGCTTTACCGTCCGCCCATCAGCATCCATATTCGGCCTTCTTCACGGCACCCCCCCCTGTACTGGAGAACCCCGGAGAAGCAGGCTGTGAGACCCACAGAGCGCACCCAGAGAACAGGCTGCTTCATCTCACTTTATAACCCAGGAAAGGAGCTCGAATCATGGGTGCATGAGTGTTAAAAGTGCATTAAACTGTTTTGATTCAAATGCGCATTTGACTGCTTAAACAGCCGCTGATATGGACAGAAATCTGTCCATTTCGTCCACATTTGACTGGTGAAATGTACAAGAAGGTAAAAACAGCAGAGTCACTGCTGTTAGGGTCTCAGACTCACAGGCACATAGGCAGAGATCCAGGGTGATGCACATGGCTTTTCAACCCAGCAATAAGTCTCTGAAAGGCAGGGAAAAGTGGTGTGAATAGAGGCAGAGCGCAGCCAGAGAGGAGCGGGCTGCGAGACCCACAGAGCGCACCCAGGGAGCTCCTCGCAGCACGTGGCTCTAGCACCCGGAGGACAGGCTGCTTCATCTCACTTTATAACCCAGGAAAGGAGCTTGAATCGTGGGTAAACATTGTTTAATTTTTTAAGTGTTTTTAAATGTGTGGAACAGTGTTTTGTCACTTTCAAAACTCTCCCGTCATTGACTTAGGAAAGCTTCCACTCTACATATGTGCCAGATTTGCTCCAGTTTGTGACTCTTACAACCTCAGACCCAGTGCCTGGATACGGGTCCAGGTTCCCGCTGTGCGGACTGAGGCTGGGAAAAGGATTTTTTTTTATTATGGTCCTTGGTCTTGGAATGACCTTCAATCACGCCTCAAACTGAGGGCACTTGTCTCAATAGCATGTTTTAAATTGAAGTTTTCTGAAGTTCTTACCACTAGCTGCTCTTGCAGTAGGCTAATAAGTAGTGCCTTTCTTACTGTCCTAATGTGCACAATGTAGTGACTGCTTTTTTGTCTTTTGTTTTCTTAGTTATGTTCACTGTATTTTATATGTTTGTGTTATGTGGAACGTTGCTGCCTTCTTGGCCAGGTAAGCATTGCAAATGAGATTATATCTCAATGCTTTTATCTGGTTAAATAAAGGTTAAATCAAATAAAATACAAAATTCAGCGCCGGTGTTGAGACATGACAACTGGCTACATTCTATTATTTTCGTCATAGAAATCCGGGGCGTGTACATTGAGGACTCATTGTTGACTTACCAGGAAATAAACATGTCGATCGCCTCGTTTGTCATTTACGTTAATCTTTTGCTATATCTGCCTTCCTACGATCACTTTGCTGCACATTCAGTACTCGTATGTGAGGTTGTGGGGGAGAGGTCGATATCGTGACGCTTACAGGGAGGTATCGAACCTTACAAAGTAGGTGACTGTGTGGATTAGGGGTGCAACAACTAATCGGCTTAATCGATTCAAATCGATGACCAAATTAGTTGCCAAATAATTCAGTCGTCGATTTGTTGGTGACGTCATCACGTGTGTTTTACGCACCGTTAAGCTCCGACGTTATTGGTCTTTTTATCAGTAATGGAGACATTTAAAAAAGATATGTCATTTATTGTTGCTAGAAAAACATTATATCGCAGTCTTAGTGTCGCCAACTTGTTTCTAATGTGCAAAAAGACAAACAAATGCGTCTATGATGTATTTTCGATCAGACGAGATCTCTCTCCCCCGCCTGCTTGCGATGGGGCGGGGCAGTTTACACACACGCAGCTGCAACATGCAGCAACACACTGCGGAGATGGCGGAGAGAAGGCGCTCCGAGGTGTGGTTAAACTTTACCCGTCTCGATGCTCGTTGCCAAAAGTGTAATAAGAGTTTAGCATGTAAGGGCGGTAACACGAGCACTTTGTCTAAACATTTATCAAAAGTGCTCCACATTCAGACGGAGGAATGCACCGGGTTCGACTGTCTTTCTAGTACCTCTGTAGCCCCATCCACGAGTAACTTTTCCACGTCAGGTGTTATGTATGCTAGCAGCAACACACGGAGTTAACTGCATTATACAAACATGGGTTAATGATTAGAGGTAACTGAGTTACTCTTTATTTTGTTAAAGTTTCAGCTATTCTGTTTCCAATTCTGTCATCACATTATTTAATACGATTTGTTAAAACAAACATCAAGTATGCATCTTTATTGTCTTCATTGTTAGTTTCCACATGCCTAAAACAACCTCAAGCTAAATCTAAAAGTTGATGGCTAAATAAGAGCGTTTGAGAAATTGTGCAAGGCATAATGGTCCGAATAGTCGATTAATCGTTTCATTAATCGATTATCAAATTAGTCGTTTATTGCAGCCCTAGTGTGGATGCCGGTTCAAAACATTGCAAACTTGAATAAATCATTTAAATTATATATTTGTGTCCGACTTTCATTTGTTCATCGCTCTTAATGTGATGTATAGTAGCTTTGATAGCTGTCCATA
>NC_136907.1:78433368-78582817 GCF_949606895.1 Notothenia rossii | reverse complement strand
AGCAGCTGTTGTGTGGGACTGATCCACACTGTTACAGCAGCCTGAACTTTGTCAAAGTGTTTTCAAAAGAAACATTGACAGGCTGATTCAGAATACAACATAATAGTGATTCAACTGACCATGTTCATTTATTTTACTTCCATTTCTTTCCCCTCTAGGTTTTCACATTCATGTGATATGATTCTATTCAACCTCTTATTCAGGGACTCAAATGATTGACACCCTTACATTTGTCATTATAATGTATTTTCCTTTCACCTTTAGATAACTGCCATCAGTTAACCCTGCTCCCCCTCCCTTCAGCAATTACAAGCAAAAACCTGCAGACTGTAGTCAACACTTTGAACTGTAGCTCTCAGTCTCTGTTCATGACAGGATGTGGCAGTTAAGCTCAGATGCTGTGAAGCAGAGAAAGGTCAACTTTGATTTAAATCCTTGAGATACAGCACCTTCATGTGGCTGATAAACAGTGGTTCAAGAAGAAAGGAAAATAAGACTGTAAGGCCTACATTTATCATTTTTGTTCAAGAAAATATTACAGTAGCGTTATCAACTAAATGTACGAGAAGAACCAAAAAGGCCCATTAGGTGACAGAATGACCCTGTTGCCCCTTTCACACCAACGTGGTTCCCGTTCTAGCTCCGTGCTTGCGCTCTTCTGGTTCGGAACCGTATTTTCTTTTCAGCCCCCGTTTTGTTCACACCGCCCAGAGCCCGACTGGTGCTGCGTCATGACGTCACCGTTCACGTCGCTGATTTTCTCCCCAACGGCGCTCACAACAACAACAATGGGGCACTGCGTCGGGTCGATGGTCGTGTTGCTTTTAATCATACAAAGCCAGATTAAATAACTACTTCTCAACCCTTATACTTTTCTCCAGAGTGCCGTGGTTCATTATTTATTAATGTGTTTCAGCGCCATTTAGCGACCGCTGCAGTGCTGCCCGCTGTTTGGCATCACAACGCTGTTATGAAAGTTTATCTGATATAAAATGGGTGATGTTAGCATAGCAACCAAAGCTAAACTGACTATTTTGACTACTTGTTGCTATCCTATTGTAGCATAAGCCGTTTTCTACAGGCACATATTACTGTCGTATTTTTCATTGTGATTCTACTTGTGATAGACGGACATGTATTGATTCCATCTGATAGCTGCTATAATATGCTTATCAGAATCTAGCTCCGAACCGGCCCTGGAACCGCTTTGGTATGAAAGGGGCATTTGTGAGTGGTATATTATGTTTTTTTAGTTGTTATTGTGTGCTAGCAGTATAAGTAGCATTGTAATGCTGCCAAGGATTTACATTGTGACATTTTTTATTTTGCCCCCAAACTAAAGGCAAGTCCCCGCATGTGACTGTATACTCATGAAACGTGAACCTGCCTGAACTCTTATTCAGAGTTTTGCACATTTCACACTCAATGTGAACTCAACAGTCTTTTATTATGGACAATTATTGATCACTAGATGTTTGTCTTTACACATTCATTTGTGTTCCAACCTTTTCATATTTAATTACAAAATGCATTACATATGTAGATTTTAACCTTTTATTTTGCAAAAGCCAACATGGCCATGACGCCTTCAGTAATTGTGGAAAGCCAAAGAAAGCTTAATCAAGAGCTCTTTATCTGTATAACAATTTAAAAGCACATTTTCTGTTATGTGTAATTGTTTTTGGTTCTTTGGTGCATGCTCTCTCTCTCCCCTCCCTTCTCTCTTCTCCTTCTCTGTAGGGCTTGTATGTGGCATTCCCCTCCTGGCTGTAGACGAGGCACACCTCTTCCCAATCACCCAACCAACCTGCTCCATAAAAACCCAGTCCTCACTCCACTTGTCTGCCAGATAATTCCATGTCGTCAGATGAACCAGCGTGCCTCTCTGCAGCCTAGATCCATGATTTCCAGATATCCAGTGTTCTTTGCTCTCTGCTACCCAGCTATCTTCCTAGCTATCACTGCCTGCCTTTTTGTTTGCATTTTCCTTAAACACCTTGAACATTTTACCTGAATCAGTCTCTGCTTTGGGGTCCTTTAAATAACAGAGCATCACATTTTCATCATATTAATTCATGATATATATCTTTATATATGTATTTCTTTTTTTTTGTAAAAGTAATAGCAATCAAAGAACAAATCAGAGATCTTGGTTCTAGACAATTTATGACATGTGTTTAGTATTTGGTCACAACACACAATCCTTGAAATAACTGATATAACTATAAATCACACCAAACAAATAAATCAGAAAGGGGACTGAAGATGATCAAGGAGGTTTGGTAAATCTGCTGCTGTCCAGCATCAGAAGGTCAGACTGTCTCATGCAAAACATCTCAGTTGTCAGGTATTATCTAAAAAAGGAATCTATGAAATTGTACACCAAGATTTATTTTTCTCAGCTGCCTGTCTGGCCCTCCTTCCCTCCTCTTCTCGTATTCTCCTCCTCTCCTCCTCCATTTCTCTTTTGCTAGCTGCTTTTAGCCTTTCCTCCTCTTCTCTTATTCTCCTCCTCTCCTCCTCTATTTCTCTTTTGCTAGCTTCTCTCAGCCTTTCCTCCGCTTCTCTCATGTTCCTCCACATCTCCTCCATTTCTCTTTTGCTAGCTGCTTTTAGGCTTTCCTCTGCTCTTATTCTCCTCCTCTCCTCCTCTATTTCTCTTTTGCTAGCTGATTTGAGTCTTTCCTCAACTTCTCTTATTCTCCTCCTCTCCTCCTCCATTTCTCTTTTACTAGCTGCTTTTAGCCTTTTCTCATCTTGTCTTATTCTCCTCCTCTCGTCCTCCATTTTTCTTTCATGAGCTTCTATCTGCCTTGCTAACCTCTCACCATCCTCTTTGATTTTCTTAAATTGTTCCTCATGCTTTTTATCTAATCTCTTTTCCATTTCCTCTTCCTTTTTGCGTATTTCCTCTTCTCTCTCTTTAAGGATTCTCTGTTTTTCCTCTTCTAGCTCCCTCTCTGCTTCCTGGAACATTTCATTGGTGTAATGGCTTCCTCCGTTCTTCTCTGTTATCTTTCTGATCTTGTTGAGCAGCTCTCTGACCTGAGAACGATCCTTCTCCTCATTATTGAAGACGTGGTACTGGCCGTTACATCTGGCCACAAGTTCCTGCAGCTCTTCACTTTTCTTCAAGAACTCTTCGATGCGTTTCCCTTTGAGCACATCACCGTGAGTAAAGAGAATCATGCTGTATCTGTCTGCATCTTCTCCAAAGATTCCCTGAATCTTCTGCACTGCCTGTTTTTCTTCATCTGTGTATCTGCCCAGTTTGATGGCGACCAGGAAGACATGAGGTCCAGGAGAAGCATAGGAAACGCTCTTACCAACATCTTTTCTGGTCTTCTTTTCATCAATCTTGGTGTCAAACAACCCAGGAGTGTCAATAACCTTAACTCTTTGTCTATCAACTTCACCAAAGGCATACGCACAGTTTACAGTCAAGGAATCAAAAGAGAACTCTGATTTAAAGTGCTCTTTTCCCAGAATGGTGTTTCCTGTGGCGCTCTTCCCAGCTCCGGTCTTCCCCACCATCACAATCCGGAGTACGTCATTATTGTATATGTTCCATTCTGATCGGTGGGCTGAAAGAAATGAAGAAATATTTAGCAATCTCTGTATTTATAAAATGGTTCAACTACCAAATGAACAATGTTGACAGTGAGGGGGGTGGGCTTAAGATGGTGTAACTGCCAGTTGTGTTAAAAATGTATCAATTTGATTGTTTTTATGAGCAAACAATGTTTGTTTACAACTTCTTCCCAAGCTTCATCTACAGATTGCTTTGGTCTGGCTTTTCTCTTTACTGATTAGTTACAGAAACTTTGAACTTGGTGGCTATGCAAATCAGAAGGAGGGGCTCATTATCATATACAAAAAAGCACACATATTTGCGCATGTAGGCCCCTATATACACACATTTTAAAAATGTGTGTATATCCGCATGTATTTTCGCGTGTATATTCGTGTGTATATTCGCATGTATATTCGCACGTATATTCGCACGTATATTCACACGTATATTCGCAAAAAACGGGCGAAGTATACTGGCAAATAGTGGCACACTTGGCTTTCCATACATTGCAACACCGTGCACTCGGGGTTTCACCAACTAATCGACTAGTCGACTACCTTTACCACTAGTCGGCGCTGTAGGCCCGAGTCAACTGGTCGCGAAAAAAATGGAGGTAAATGAGGTGCTGCAAAATGCTACAAAACACGACATTATGTATGGCAGTACTTCAACGAAGATGTAACCAACTCCACAGTGAAGTGTCAGTTGTGTACAGCTGTACTGAAGTACAATACAAATGCATCTGCTATGCGCAACCATCTGAAGATGAAACACCCGCTGCCGACAGCTAGCACTAGCAGTAATGCTAGCACCAGTGAGCAACGGACCGACGTCAGCACTGAACAGAGGCAAACGAACAGCAAGAAAACACGGGTCAACAGTGATGATGAGCTACGGGATTACTGCCAGTGGACACCGCATATCCCCACAATGGATAATCCACTGGAGTGGTGGGCAGAAAACGTGCACCGCTTCCCCCGCTTTCGAGGAGCTACCTGGCTATTCCAGCCACAAGCACCCCGAGTGAGAGGGTTTTTTCCCTGGCAGGCAACACTGTCACCCGAAAGCGGTCAAGCCTCCTTCCCTCACATGACGATGCGTTGGTGTTCAAACCAAAAATATGGAAAGGTGGACGTTATCGTGGAGGACAGCGAATAAAGTGTTGCGCACTGGATTTACGTGGCATTTATGTAAACAAGAGTTTTTTGCTGTCAATTTTGGTGAGTCCAGTTACTGTTTGTTATTTACTCAGCCATGTAACACAAATTAAAATGCAGTGTTTAATGTTACTGTATGAGTTCCAATAGAATACAGTTGTAAACCTCTCTTTGTGTGTCTTTATTATGACGTAACGACTAGTCGACTAGTCGACTGCTATTTTGAAAAACGTGTCGACTAGTAAATATTGGTAGTTGTGAAACCCCTACCGTGCACACGGAGATCTGCCGGTGGAGAACAGAGCATTCAAAAGTGAGAATCTACAAGGCTCGATGTGGACAATACAGTAGGCTACTTGAGTAAAGGTATGTCATGTGTGCGAGCAGCCCATAATCCACACTTTACATACAATACATCAATGTTAATTCTGTTTCCAATTCGTTTCCTTTTTCACTTTACAAAATTACAAAAATAACCTTGTGCTTGGAATTTAAGAAATATTTGGACTGTTTCCATCAGTTAATTATAGGAAATATGACACGCTACATATCCAATCTATACATTTGTATTTAGATAAATTGCAATCATCGTTAACAATAAAGTTTATTCACTTACCATTTTGGGCAAATTTGCTGGCCATAGTTAGTTATGGAGGAGGGAGCCGTTCTGCTGCTGAGCAGAGGAAGTGAAGTTAGTCTGCAACAACACTTCCATAAACAGAGACTTCATGCAGCAAACCACACCCACACACTGCTGACATCACAGTCTGCAGTTCAGCTACAGTGGGATGATTCATAGATTAAAAAGTATAAAGCCTTCCCTTAATAAACAGAACAAGGGACAATGTAGCCTTGTGTGTTGAGATTTGTTTTAATTGAACAGACTACATATTTTAAATATAAGCCCTCGATGCTCTTTACATATCAACATTCACCCATTCACACACATTCATACAGAGCCAGAGGCTGCCATGCAAGGTGCTCAGGGAGACTAACATTCACAAACACTCACACACGTTGGCCATACCAATGTGTGGTTAAGTATCTTGCCCAAGGTCACATGGACATGTAGAGCTACATTATATTTACAATTTGAAGCACCTTCAGCAGTCTGCAGCTCTCAAAGTGTTTAATAAGAAACATGGACTGTTAGCTTCAGCATTTGGCATAATAGTGATTTAATCAAATCTGGCTTCCTATTATTAAAAGCAACACAAGAATCAACCCGACGCAGTCCGCCATTATTGTGGTTGTGAGTGGCTGGGAACACAACTGGGACTAAAAAGGAGAACCAGTTGAGAACCAGAAAAGCACGGAGCTAGAACCAAACTGGTTTGGTGGGAAGGGGCATGGATGTGTTTAAACTGCCATTTATTTCCCCGCTAGGTTTTCACGTTCATGTGATATGATTTTATTCAACCTCTTATTCAGGGTCTCAAATGATTGATACCCTTACTTTTTCCCATTAGAATGTAATTTACTTTGACTTTTAGATGACTGCCCTCAGTAAACCCTGCTCCCCCCTCCCTTCAGCATTTACAAGAAATGCTCCCTGTTCTTCTAAATCCCTCAACAACCTGCAGACTGTAGTCAACACTATGAACTGCAGCTCTCAGTCTCTGTTCATAACAGGATGTCATATTAAGCTGCACTCACAAGCTTGTAAACTTTCAAAACCTTCAGCAGGGCTTTGAAATAAACAAGTTGTTCTTCACTTCCTTTGGAATGTAAACCGTTGAATCCTCATACAAACTTCCATCATTCCCACAATGCTGTTTCAAGTGGAGCTCTTCCCAGCTTCAGTCTTCCCCGACATCACAATCCTGAGACCCTCATCATTGTATTTGATATCAGAAATGTCAATGCACAAACAGGATTTATTTTCAGACACTGACACACAGTCCAGATGAATGCAATTTTAGATGCTACTTTTATCTGACTATTTATAGTTTGACTCCAGCTCCTTCAGCAGCTGTTATGTGGGACTGATCCACACTGTTACAGCAGCCTGAACTTTGTCAAAGTGTTTTCAAAAGAAACATTGACAGGCTGATTCAGGATACAACATAATAGTGATTCAACTGACCATCTTCATTTATTTACTTACATTTATTTCCCCTCTGCTTTCACGTTCTTGTGATATGATTTTATTCAACCTCTTATTCAGGGTCTCAAATGATTGACACCCCTACATTTCCTATTAGAATGTCCTTTCACTGTTAGATAACTGCCCTCAGTAAACCCTGCTCCCTCCTGCCTTCAGCATTTACAAGAAATGCCCCCTGTTCTTCTAAATCCCACAAAAACATGAAGACTTTAGTCAGCACTTGGAATTGCAGCTCAATTGTCCCTTCGCCCTGCCACCTCTCCACAACTGCATATGGTCTTGTTCGTGCTTGTGATCATATCAGCTATGTGTGTGTAGTAGGGATGTTAAGATTCACCGATTTGCATCGGTTGAGAGAGTGCGCATCGATTGTAGCGTCTTTGCATCGGTAAAAAAACGATTAATTCATATAATATCCCCTCATCCTGTCAGCACTCCGCAGAGACGATCTTTGATCTTTGCTTCGCACTACGGGGGCAGAGAGTCTCAGTTATCAACACGCATGGAAGTCGAGGAGAAAGAGAAACACAGCGCACCGAAAAATACCTACAAATCAAACGTTTGGCAACACTTCAGATTTTTCAAGAAAGACAGATAACTTGAAAAATCGCTCGCAAATTGTAAACGATGCCGTGCCTCTTTAAAGTACACAAGTAGTACGAGGAACTTAGCAACGCACATAAAGAGGCGACGTGGGGTCTGCGGCTGAAAAGAGAAACCTGAAAGTTAGACATATGAGTTCAATCACTCTGTGAGGTGTTCTGTCAGAGAGTGGTGTTTAGTTTACAGCAGCCTGTGACTGCCAATAATAATTTAAATGTCTTCCTTACTGTAAGCAGTTATGAAATACCGGTTTGTGAAAGGTTATTTGTATTCTTTATTGTTCCTATAGAAACCACTGCTTTCTGCTCACTGGTGAGTTAGCCTATGAATGAGTGTTAAGCACATCAGGCTGGCAGCTGTATGGGCATTGCACTGTGGTAGTTGTTATTGCACATTGTTAATCATGGGCAATGCATCCTTACATTGTTTAACTGTGAGGTGTTTGTAAAATTGTACTTTACTCTGGAGACAGAGAACACTACTACACTTGTGAAAAAGCCAGTTTGTGAAAGGTCCAAGTATCATTGTAATGCTGCCAAGGATTTACATTGTAAAGATTTAAATGTTGCCGCCGAACAAAAGGCAAGTCCCTGCAAGTGACTGTATACTCATGGGCCCCACAAAATACCTAATACAGGTATATAAACTGATTTTAAATAAATGAAGCCACAGATTGAGTTACAACCTTTTATTGACATTCTTGAGTTTAATTACATAACGTTTCGTTAATACATTTAGGTTATGACATGTGTCTGAAACAAGTATGTTTCACCTTCACATTAATGCTCTTCTCGAAAAAAGTTAAACATTTTTCTTCAAACCCTTATAATGTTTAAAACAAAGATAATCAGCTCCAAAATAACTTATCTCAGATGTGTTGATGCAAACAGCTTGGCTGTGTTTTCAGAAGAATTGTTATGCTGCAAACAAATGTATTTAGCAGATTTTCCTTAAAGTTCCTCTCCAACGCTGTAGTGATTGGTTTTCCAAACCAATTAAAAAGTTCAGCTTTTATTGAAATTATTAAGTAGTTTTGGGCATTTCTGGGTACAAAGGTCAATAATGGAAAATCCTTAAAGTTACCACAATTTAAACGATCGGATTTAGCACACATTCATTTCCAGTTTGCTTTTAATGGGTTCAGGCATTATTTCTTCTTTTCAATGATGAGATGACATTTTTTATTTAGACCCAGTTGTGAATAATACTCTGATTTCTAATAAGATAGACCCTTAAAATTGTCTTTTAAATCCTTTATTAAACAACAGAAGCATATAACACACTCAATGTGAAGTAAACAGTCTTTTATTATGGGACATTATTGATCACTAGATGTTTCTCTTTACACATTCATTTGAGTTCCAACCTTTTCATATTGAATTACAAAATGTATTACATACTGTATGTAGATTTTAACCTTTCGTTTTTATAAAAGCCAACATTGACATTAAGCCTTCAGTTATTGTGGAAAGCCAAAGAAAACGTATTTGTATAACATTTTAAAAACATTAATTCATGATGTATATATTGTTCTTTTTTCTTGTAAAAGCAAAAGCAATCAAAGAACAAATTAGTTTACAGTACATTACTATAGTGTAGAATGTTAAGATCTTGAATCTGTCACCTTATTAGTATTTAATGTAACTCACCACTGAAATAACTGATATTACTATAAATCACATCAAACAACAAAATCAAAAAGGTGACTGTGAAGATTAACAAGGAGGTATTCCAGACGGTCAGACTGTATCATCGACGCCAAAAAGCCAAAGATATCACACCTTCTGCCACAGCGCTCACACCTTCTACCACAGCGCTCACACCTTCTGCCACAGCGCTCACACCTTTTTCCACAGCGGACCAAATTTTGCCAAGTGTTGAAGGGCTGTCCTCAGCATCCTTCCTGGCCTTCCTTTCCTCCTCTTCTCTTATTCTCCTCCTCTCCTCCTCCATTTCTCTTTTGCTATCTGCTTTTAGCCTTTCCTCATTTTCTCTTATTCTCCTCCTCTCCTCCTCTATTTCTCTTGAGCGAGCTTCTCTCATCCTTTCCTCCACTTCTCTCATTCTCCTCCACATCTCCTCCATTTCTCTTTTGCTATCTGCTTTTAGGCTTTCCTCTGCTCTTATTCTCCTCCTCTCCTCCTCCATTTCTATTTTGCTAGCTGATTTTAGCCTTTCCTCCTCTTCTCTTATTCTCCTCCTCTCCTCCTCCATTTCTCTTTTGCTAGCTGCTTTTAGCCTTTCCTCCTCTTCTCTTATTCTCCTCCTCTCCTCCTCCATTTCTCTTTCATGAGCTTCTATCTGCCTTGCTAACCTCTCACCATCCTCTTTGATTTTCTTAAATTGTTCCTCATGCTTTTTAGATATTCTCTTTTCCATTTCCTCTTCCTGTTTGCGTATTTCCTCTTCTCTCTCTTTAAGGATTCTCTGTTTCTCCTCTTCTAGCACCCTCTCTGCCTCCTGGAACATTTCATTGGTGTAATGGCTTCCTCCGTTCTTCTCTGCTATCTTTCTGATCTTGTCGAGCAGCTCTCTGACCTGAGAACTATCCTTCAGGTCATTATTGAAGACGTGGTACTGGCCTTTACATCTGACCACCAGTTCCTGCAGCTCTTCACTTTGCTCCAAGAACTCTTCGATGGGTTTCCCTTTGAGCACATCACCGTGAGTAAAGAGAACCATGCTGTATCTGTCTGCTTCTTTTCCAAAGATTTCCTGAATCTTCTGAACTGTCTGCTTTTCTTCATCTGTGTATCTGCCCAGTTTGATGATGACCAGGAAGACATGAGGTCCAGGAGAAGCATAGGAAACGCTCTTACCAACATCTTTTCTGGTCTTCTTTTCATCAATCGTGGTGTCAAACAACCCAGGAGTGTCAATAACCTTAACTCTTTGTCCATCAACTTCACCAAAGGCATTAGAACAGTTTACAGTCAAAGATTTAAAAGAGAACTCTGATTTAAAGGCCTCTTTTCCCAGAATGGTGTTTCCTGTGGCGCTCTTCCCAGCTCCGGTCTTCCCCACCATCACAATCCGGAGCACATCGTTATTGTATATGTTCCATTCTGATCGGTGGGCTGAAAAAGAATAAAGAAATATTTAGCAATCTCTTTATTTACAAAACGGTTCAACTACCACATGAACAATGTGGACAGAGAGGGGAGTGGGCTCAAGATGGTTTAAATAATATGTGTGACGATTGGGAAGACATTGTAAACAAACGTTGTTTGCTTGTAAAATCAATAAAATTGACACATTTTTAACACAACCGGCAGACGAGCCTAAGACAAGCCTTTCAGTTATAATGCCCAAATCAACACGCTCGCAGCGAACGTGCGTGAGTGTCCGAGCGAGCGAGCGAGAGAGAGAGAGAGAGAGCACCGGTACCGGGGAGAGTTGTTGTTAGCATGTGGTGCTAGCTGCGCTAACGGATATACACTGAACAAAAATATAAATGCAACACTTTTGTTTTTGCTCCCATTTTTCATGAGATGAACTCAAAGATCCAAAACATTTTCTATATACACAAAATAACCATTTCTCTCAAATATTGTTCACAAATCTGAAAAAATCTGTGATAGTGAGCACTTCTCCTTTGCCGAGATAATCCATCCCACCTCACAGGTGTGGCATATCAAGATGCTGATTAGACAGCATGATTATTGCACAGGTGTGCCTTAGGGTGGCCACAATAAAAGGCCACTCTGAAACGTGCAGTTTTGCTTTATTGGGGGGGTTTGGGGGGGTCCGAAAACCCTAGGGTTAAACCCTAACCCTAACATGTCACCCATCTCCTTGGCATAGAGTTGATCAGGTTGTTGATCGTGGCCTGTGGAATGTTGGTCCTCTTCAATGGCTGTGCCAAGTTGCTGGATATTGGCAGGAACTGGAACACGCTGTCGTATACGTCGATCCAGAGCATCCCAAACATGCTCAATGGGTGACATATTAGGGTTAGGGTTTAACCCTAGGGTTTTCGGACCCCCCCTGACCCCCCCAATAAAGCAAAACTGCACGTTTCAGAGTGGCCTTTTATTGTGGCCAGCCTAAGGCACACCTGTGCAATAATCATGCTGTCTAATCAGCATCTTGATATGCCACACCTGTGAGGTGGGATAGATTATCTCGGCAAAGGAGAAGTGCTCACTATCACAGATTTTTTCAGATTTGTTAACAATATTTGAGAGAAATTGTTATTTTGTGTATATAGAAAATATTTTAGATCTTTGAGTTCATCCCATGAAAAATGGGAGCAAAAACAAAAGTGTTGCATTTATATTTTTGTTCAGTGTAAGAAGATATTTCTACAACAAGTAGGCCTAGTCCTCTCCTGTCGGACTGAGAATCTCTGTGAGGTAAAGGACTCTGAGTGTTTAGATAGTTCACTTTAGTCTAAGTTATTTCAGTGGGTCTCAAACGTTTTGATCACAATGTATGTAAACAAATATTTCCAAAGCACACTTTTATAATTATTAGGATACATAAAACAGGTTTGAAATCATTCCAATGTATATTATAGCACAGTTAACCAAAAATATAATTTAAAGCTGGAGAGATTTAAAACAAATGCATAAATAAATGTTAACTAGGTCAAATAAGATATAAATGAACAACAAAAATAAAATATGTTACTTGTATTTGTTATTGGCTATGGTTTATTTATAGAGCCCTGATTAGAAGACCTTTCAATATTCAATTTCTCTTCACACAATACGTCTCCTATTTACACCATAACGGTGCACAGCTGATAGAAAGGGACTTGTAGTTTTTAAAGATAATACTGATTTTCTTTGAATATAAGAATGTAAATACTGAGCTGAGAGAATAGTCAGGGGTTTTGGGTGATGGGAGACACATCTATGGAATCACAACTTCAATAGCTTACCATTAAATGACGGATATACCTTTCTGTCTGTGATGTTTTAAGAATCAGATAGTAATGTGTATACACATCATATCTGATATATTACATTATGTATACCATATATGATATATAATACACATATATATATATATATATATATTATCAGCTATAATATTATGTGAAATATTATAGCAATATCCTGTACAATTATGTGAACACATGAATAAAACTACACCTCTTCAGATGTTATACATACATAAGTGTCCTACACTAATAATACAAAGTTGTTGTGGCATTGTATGCTGTGGGTTATTTGTAACATCTTCAGAAAATACCTTTCCAACTCCTCACCAGTTGACTGTTACAGGTCTATACAGGTTCATGGTACAATGCATAAGCTTCAAATCGAGAGACTGAAACTGTATTTTCCTTTACCGTTCTGTTTTAATTTCACAATAAAGTTAATAGTAATATTATGTTTTTTTAACTAGACCACTGTTTTTTTAACCCTAGTGGTTGAAGCACGGGATTGAATGTTGATGTTGAATATGTTATATTTGATGAAAACATTTAAATATTAAGAGTAACCTACATACAAAATAGGGGGAAAGTAGAAGGTCAATGATAGAAATATAGAATAGAAATATCAAGAAGATAATGTAGTGATCTCTACAATAAAACAGCTAGTGGACGACATCCAAAGATATCAATAGGAGGATTTGCAAAACAAACAAACTAATAAGGCTTTATTGAAACATTAAAGGTGGGGTAGGTAATTTTGGAAAAACCAGCTCGAGTGCGCTAGAATTTGAAAATACACAGCCGGAAAAAATCTGCCACTTCCTCACAGAGCCCCTCCTCCAACACACACGAACGCGCCCATGACCAATGAGGGCACGATATAAGTTTGTGCACAGATGGAAGGCTGACAGGCAGGTAGGCCATCCAGTTATTTTAGCCAGGCCGGCTAAAATGATTGGTCGTGCTTTTTACAGAACTACGGCTTCCACAGATTAACATTTTTTATGGATTTTTTATCAAAGCACTTCAGATATTCATTGCTATCGGGATGTTAAGAGCATTCCATGGAATATAACAACAAGTGTATCTCAAACCGGTTTCTCAAACTTACCTACCCCACCTTTAAATAATACTTTAAGTTAAGGTCTTCTTTTGAATAAGAACAAAACTTTGAGAGTATCAACAGATAAATATCAAGTCTGACAAAGTACTCAACGTAATTATATGTTTTACATTTGATAATACCAATGTGTTTCTTATCCCCTAAACCTCCAGGGGTGTACACAGTTTAATACTAGCAACTTCTAATTGTGGGAAATACGAAAATGTCTTTTAAAACTACAATTCCCAGTAGAGACGTGCCATGGAAAAAGTTGCGAAACACAATAGCCAGCATGTGTAGTTCTGGGGGGGAGGGGGGAGCTGGGCTGGTCCCGTTAGAGTCCAGTTTTGGATAGTCTGCCGTGGTTCCATTCAATTTCATAGAGCTGTTTGACGCTCGGCGTAAACTTGTCGCACTGCCACTCCAACATCCAATCACAGAGCTAACTAATCCATTTTAGTGGATGAGTAATGCAGATATCACTGTGTAATCATTTGACAGTGAGGAGAATATTATTATATACTTCCGGTTTTAATATGAAAACCTCGAGACCGGAAATACTTTTTTCACCCTGTGAGGGTTGACGCCAACTTTACATGGACGCTGCGTAAAGACGTAGTACACGTTCTCCTGGCGAGACCTCAAATCATCTTCGTAATATCTATCAAACTATAGATCCTGCACATCCACTGGACGTAGATTCTAAAAGTACAATATACACTTCTCGCTAGAAATCTAATCAAAAAGCATTTTAATGGCCAAACTATTCCACAATTTAGGATTTTCCAGAGAGGGTTATTTGTGAATACACGACTCTCCGGAGCGTTTGCAGTCAACGGGAGCATGTTGTTTCTTACATGACCACTAGAGATGCTACACTTTAAAACGTGAATATGGGTCGTATTTAGCTGCTGAACAATCGACCTATTTGGTCATTTTTCGTAGGAGGACAGGCTGTTCTTTATGTATATAATGTTAATACGTTTCTATTTTTGTAATGTTTTGGTCTTTTGTAGAGATTTTTCATATATTCTTTATATATTTAATTGTGTATTCCTTGGATACTCTATTGAATTTTTCTACTGTATGATTTTCAGGATAGCCAGCTAAAATCTTGCCTAGGGCAGCAAGTTGGTCAGAACCGGCCATTTATCTCACTTCACCTAATGTGGTCGGTGGGGAGATCTCTCTCTCCCCCCTCTCTCCCCTCTCTCTCTCTCTCTCTCTCTCTCTCTCTCTTTCTTGCTCTCTCTCTCTCTCTCTCTCTCTCTCTCTGCGGGGCAGCTCGCTCACAGACACGCTGCAGCACAGTGCACACAGAGACCTGCCGGTGGAGAACAGAGCGTTCAAAAGTGACAATCAACAAGGCTCGATGTGGTCAATGCTCGTTTTCCATTAGTATTTTCGCTTAAATACGAGGAACTAAAGGTATTTTGTAGTGAGGAAGCGTGTGGTGCAGTGGGTTGTGCGTTGGTGTTCAGATCAGCGGGTCACAGGTTCAAACCCCACTGCAGTCAGCATGTCGTTGTGTCCCTGAGACACTTCACCCCAAATTGCTCCTGTGGGGATTGCCCACAGTATTGAGTATGTAAGTTGCTTTGGATAAAAGCGTCTAACAAGTGACATGTAATGTAATTTAGTGGACCCATTTAGCTCTGGACTGTAGTGGAGCAGAATTACAAAGAAGCTAAATAAATTCTTAATTACCTCAAAATAAGTACAGTACATGAGGACATCTACTTTGTTACTACCACCACTGCAGGAATGTTATGTTTACTGGTAGGCCTCTACACTATAAATACAATAAATCAATGTTAATTCTGTTTCCATTTTGACAAAAAAAACTAAAAACTATAAAAATACTGTTAAAGTACCAAAACAGTAGTATTTGTAATTGTTTAGATTATAAATACTGCTTTGATCAGTTCATTATTAGGAAATATGACAAGCTACATATCCAGTCTTTAAATATGTATTTAGATAAGTTGAAATCATCATCAACAATAAAGTTTATTCACTTACCATTTTGGGCAAATTTGCTGGCCATAGTTGGTTATGGAGGGGGTAGCCGTTCTGCTGCTGAGCTGAGGAAGTGAAGTTAGTCTGCAACAACACTTCCTTAAATACAGACTTCATGCAGCAAACCACACCCACACACTGCTGACATCACAGTCTGCAGTTCAGCTAGTGGGATGATTCATAGATTAAAAAGTATAAAGCCTTCCCTTAACAAACAGAAAGAGGGGAAATACAGCCTCATGTATTCAGATTAGTTTTTATTGAACAGATTATATATTTTAGATATAAGCCCTCAATGCTCTTTACATATCAACATTTCACCCATTCACACACATTCATACAGAGCCAGAGGCTGCCATGCAAGGTGCTCAGGGAGACTAACATTCACACACACTCACACACGTTGGCCATACCAATGTGTGGTTAAGTATCTTGCCCAAGATCACATGGACATGTAGAGCTACATTATATTTACAGTTTGAAGCACCTTCAGCAGTCTGCAGCTCTCAAAGCGTTTTAAAAGAAACATGGGTTGGCTTCAGCATTTGGCATAATAGTGATTTAATCAAATCTGGCTTCATATTATTAAAAGCAACACATTTCATATCAGAAATGTCAATGCACAAATGGGATTTATTTTGAGACACTGACACACAGTCCAGATGAATGCGATTTTAGATGCTACTTTTATTGACAATTTATAGTTTGACTCCAGCTCCTTCAGCAGCTGTTATGTGGGACTGATCCACACTGTTACAGCAGCCTGAACTTTGTCAAAGTGTTTTCAAAAGAAACATTGACAGGCTGATTCAGGATACAACATAATAGTGATTCAACTGACCATATTAATTTATATACTTCCTTTTCTTTCCCCTCTAGGCTTTCACGTTCATGTGATATGATTTTATTCAACCTCTTATTCAGAGTCTCAAATGATTGACACCCCTAATGTCCCGAATGTATTTTCCTTTCACTTTTAGATAACTGCCCTCTGTAAACCCTGCTCCCCCTCCCTTCAGCATTTACAAGAAATGCCCCCTGTTCTTCTAAACACCAAAAAAAACTGCACGTACAGAGTGAAGTGAAGCCAGGCCTTTGAATTGCAGCTCGTAGTCTCTGTTGATCAACATCTCCTTATCTGAGGCCCTGATACTCCCAGTAGGGAGTGAGTCATAACCCCAAGTGAAGGAGTTCAAGTATCTGTGGGTCTTGTTCTCAGCTGAGCCAGAAGGCAAAGCTCTCAATCGAACTTTCCATCCTTATCCCTTCCCTCACCTATGGTCATTAAGGTTGTCCCGGACCCGAATACCGAGTGTGGACTGTTAGCTGGAGTGCCAGGTCACCCTTGAGCAAGGCACCAAACCCACATCTACTCATGGGCGCCGGACGACTAGCAGCCTCTTCCCTCTGCCACCTCTCCACTACTGCATGTGATCCTGTTTGTGTATGTGATCATATCAACTATGTTTGTATAACGTACAAATAAAACCAGAATGAAATATGTAATTTCCCCTTGGGGATTAATAAAGTATCTCTACTTCATGACCGGAATAACGAGATTGTGGATACAGGCGGACGAATGGTGGGGAGATGGAGGGATAATCTCCACGCTGACCAGGGAGCGCCTTGAAATCACCCTGTCAGAGCTGGTTTGTGAAGTATTGAGAGAACAATGTTGTGTATTCTTCACTCATTCTACTGGTTTAGTGTTAAAAACTGCAGCAGTTTACCAAATGACAAAGGTATGAATATTTTCAAAGGATCACTGATGACTGAGATGTTGTATGTGAGTTGCAATGTGTGAGCTAATTTAGGCCAGGTGCTGTGAAACAGAGAAAGATCAACTTTCATTTAAAACCTTGAAATACAGCACCCCCATGTGGCTGGTAAACAGTGGTTGAAGAAGAAACGGAACGCAATATTCTAAGGTATACATTCATCATTTTTATTCAAGAAATATTACAATACCATTATCAGTACATGAAGTACCAACAATTAGCCCATTAGGTGACATAAGACCCCACCTGAGTGTTATATATATGTTTTTTGTATTGTGTGCTAGTAGTATGAGTAGTAGTATTAGTAGAAATAGCATTGTAATGCTGCCAATGATTTACATTGTAAAGATTTAAATTGTGCCCCCAAAGAAAAGGCCAGTCCCCGCAAGTGACTGCATACTCATGGGTCCCAAAACATCCCTAATACAGGTACAACCCCCCCACACACACACACACATATTTTAAATAAATGAAGCCACAGATTGAGTTACAACATTTTATTGACATTCTTAAGTTTAATTACATAAAAGTACATTTTGTTAATGCATTTTGGTTCTGACATGTTTTTTTAACAAAGTTTAACTATGTTTGAACTTTTAGTTAAATGCATCAAAGCCACTGTGATACAATATAAATGAAAAACACTAGTATTTTGATCAGTTTATCAAATATTTTAAAAGATATTTGAGATAATGAAGCGTTAACCTGCCTGAACTCTTATTTAGAGTGTTGCACATCTCTTTTCCGTATACAGCTATCACCTGTGAGCTAGAAATTAACTGCAGCCACTACAAAGTCCTCTTAGGCACTGATAAACAAACATGTCTATAGTCATATTATGTTAATACAAGGCATTACATGAATCATTCAAGAGGATACATTATACATTGCTGTGTGTCTTTATTATGAAATCAATGTATTTAAATGTACAAGGCATGTTAAATAAACAGTTTTTCGTCTTTTGATGCTCAATACAGCAAGGTGCCCTACGTACAGTAGGTGCATCATTAAATAATACTTAAGGTGCAAATACAAATAATCCATCTCAAAACATTTTACTTTCAGTTCGCTAAAACTACATGTATTTGTCTAATTTTGGATCATCTTATGATGTGAGAGCTTTTCATTGGTAAGCAAAGACTTTTGATACCTGCTGTAGGATTTTACAAAATAAAAGTTGTTTGACTACTTTTCTTAAATGAAGAAAAAAACGTACATATAAAATAAAAAAAGTTACACAATAAAATGTTTCCTGGTTTTTAATCCTCCTCAACTTGAGCATTAAAGGTGTTTTGATATTGATTGATTGTACGTCTATGGAATTCTGGGTAGTGTAGTTTGATTAATCAGCTGACTTAACTAGAGGCAGAAAGTAGGAACCTAACCTTAAACCACCAACAATCTTTGATAAAAATCCAAAAGTAGTTCATTAAACCTCCACTAACTTCTATGCCGGGATCAGACTACACTATATCTTTGTATTTACAAATGGTCATGAACTATTAGCATTATGAACCAGTAGGCTGATCAAATTCGCTCTGAGCTGGCTCCTGGGAAAATCGGACATAAACTCTAGGGGTATATAATAAGACAAAATAAATAAATAAATAGATAACTATGCAGTTGCACGTGCAGATTACACAGTCAACAGCACCCCAGTTTTTAAGTGTTTCCTTCTGCTCCCATTACCGTCCCCACATCTGTCGGATTGGGTCTTTTTCTGGCTGATATTGTGTAGCCTGATCTCGGCACTAAGCTAAAATTAATCTGTTTAAAGTGACCTCCATTTTCTACAAACTAAACCGCTTTGAAATGTTGATGTTAGCTCTATAGCAAAATTAAACTTGGAAACATTCTCACAACCCCTAACAGTCCTCAGTGACCACACCACCCCCGCCTCCCCACCACATGTCCTCTGTAACCTGTTCTCCTCCCCTGTTTATCGTATTTTCATCAATCAGTGGCGTCTCAGGAGTTTGGAGAAGAATCCAGTAGAACCTGGCTGATCACTCTGGGCCTTCTCCTCCTCTTTGGCTTTGACCTTCTCATCTCCCAGCCCAAGCTCCCCTTCCAGTTGCTCCAGCTCTGATTGGTCCAGCAGCTCAAAGTCCTCCACGTCGCTGTCCGACTCCTCGTCCAGCTCCAGCGGCCCGGTGCATTCTGGGAGTCTGGACCGCTCCGAGGCTGAGCTCAGCGCTGTGAAGCCGACCGCTGCTTCTATCCTCTCCTGCATGGCGGCTGTGACGGCGGCGGTGATGAAGTCGCTCGCCATCTGGTTTACTATTTCAAGGGCGTTGTCGGTGGATTGGTCTTTGTGAGGAAAGGGTGTTTGCTTGGATTTGTTCTGTAGCTGAGGTGGAGGCGAGGGAAGGCCGAGGCTGAGGTCATCGTCATCGTCGTCGCCATTGGTCGTTGCGCCGTTGTCAAGTGAGGGGAATTCTGGGAGGCCTAGAGTGAACGCTTCTTCTCTGTCGAGGTCTGTGAGGTGAAAAAGTAAATGATTGTTTGAAAAATAATGGTAAAACAAGAAAGGGGATTAGGGCCACATGTGGAAAAATGTATTGAGATCTGATTAATCTCTTCTAAACCTAATGTTCTTCAGAATTCAGACTATAATCTCCTAATTGAGATTTTTTTCAGAATTCGGACGTAAATCTAATAATTCGGACTTTTCTTTTGAGAATTCTGACTTTATTCGCAAAATTAAATATTTGTTTTACCTTTTGTCAAAACGTATTCCGTAGTAAGAAGAATTTGACGACCATTTGCCAATATATTCACATTAGGCTAGGAGACATTTAATATTAGGTAAGTCCCTTTACTTTGGTCACTATCTAATATTTGATCAGTAAGCTCATTATTCTTTACATAAAATGCATATGGTAACAAGAACAACAACAGTAACAAGAGACTGGAATGTGTCAGTGTAGTATTCATATATTTTATATACAGTATGTTTATAGGAAGTAAAAATACCTATGAAAGAATCATTAAGATAACTCAACATCTACTGTTTAAGTACCCATCAAACGACAATATTGGTTCAGTTCTGTTGCAGCTGTTTAATCAGATGTGCCTCTCTGTTTCTGTTTTTAATCTCAACCATATCCATCTATAGGAGACATAGGAGAGGTGACGTACCCTCTGAGTTCTCAGTCTGTGGTGTGTGTCCTTCTGACAGGTTGAAAGTACCGTTGTCCGTCCACGTCATATCCGACACCTCTGTGTCCGATACCGACATTTCCTTACACACTGTGGAGTCGAGCTGCAGAGAAACACACAAATCATCAAACTCACACCTGAGAGGGTTATGTGTGGAGTTATTGACAAAAAAAGTTTTTTCTGGTGTGTAAAGAAAAACATGTGCATTCTATACACTTTTTTCCAGATCACTGTGTTAATGTGCTCATGAATAAGGAACTAATTACGAATAGAAAGAGGCCTAAATTATGACACTAACTAGAGGGAATTATCACTTTGAGATCTAATCTTGTTGCAACATTACTGATGGGAAAGAGGAACACAATATAAAGCAGTCTGCTAGATTATATATATATAATTGCTACAACAATAACAGGATACAGAAAGAATGCACAGGAAGTGGTCATGTCATGGAACTTCACCAATAAGTAGAGCTTTGGTTTAACTTTGTTAATTATGTAAAGAAGCATTTTGTCAACTCTGGGTTTGACACATTGGGCCTACATACAGGATAGTGTCCCTAACTAGTTTGTTCAGTTATGGTCAAACTCTATCTGCACAATTATGCTGAAAACTCCCGAAAGTTAACTTAAGTCTCACTTAAGTCTGAATTACAGCAGTCAAATTCAAATCCAGTCTTTTTTTTCTTTAATCCATGTTTCTATTCCCAACCAAAGTCCTGCTAGCGTGGCGACTCATCCCTCTGCATTACCTCCAATGTTTTCAGTAAATGTTGATAGAAAGGGTCTTTTGTTGAGACTTCTGAGGGACTTTACTCCGTGAATGTAATCTGTAGCCGGATGATATTTAGTCACTTTGGCACAGGCCTTCATGCTGATGCAGAACATGTGTACTGGGCTTTAATTAACTTTAACTGGATCCTGTCAGTCAACAGAGGCATCATTCGATTGAGAAAAGATAATAAGCCAACCTTGGGAAACATGGAGGAGAGGTCCGACTCGATGCCCTCTTTCTCAGTCTGAGCCTGCATGATTCTCTTCTCTGAAAGTAAGAAAACAATCATTCAAATAATTTATTCAAGATTCCTGGACGCCATTTATTACGATTTCTGCTTTACTATCGAATATAAAAAGTAAAGGATAAGCTGTACATTAATGTATATGTGTAGGTATTTAAGCTTTGATTTTTGTATATCCTCATGAGCCAAGAAAGTGACTTTACATGCATTATAAAAACACTTTAAATATGTGTATTGCTAATATTGCGAATCCATCCAGTTAATAAAAGGGGTTTCCATCTGCTGTTTCATTGTTCTTTTATAAAAGCCGTGTTTCATATTTTCAGTGGGTTTGGAAAAAAACTCTCTCTACGAAACACATTGACATACTTTGTAAACATTTATAATTACCATGATTTTCTTTGATTTTCTGAATAAACTCTCCGAGGCCAAAGTCCAGCTTCTGCAGAACTGGCTTTAGCCACAAACCAATCTCATGAGATGAAATCAGAGGCCACAGGAAAATGCCCAACACTGCAGGGAAAGGTAAAAAAAACAAGGCAAATGAAGAAATTGTTGTCAGAGAAACCACTAACATACCAGTAATAGAAACAAACAAAGAGTAACTGTAGCTTTATTTGCAGATGTTGCAAACCATTTTTGATGCTTTTGATGATACCTTACTAATAACTTCAGAAGGAGGCCAAATAACTCATTTACATTTCTAGCATTATAGAAATGGTCTAATCACGTGCAAAACTGAAGTGTACTCACCTAGAATATAAGAAATAACAATTCCTGGAATGTAGCGTCCTACGACAGCGACGAAGGTGCACAAACTGCAAACCAGCAGGCAAAACTAGAAGAGATTGGAAGCAAACACAACGACAATGACACCAAAACACATGTATCTACCGTCAGTAAGTTAGTACACAGCTTGTATCAGTAACATTCTTAGGAAAGGTCAAACATTTTGGAAACACCATGAATTTAGATTCCTTATAAGATATTGTTTGTTTAGAAGCTTACACAATTAATTTAGTATAATCAGTTAGTTCATTATCTGATAAGCTCTAACAGGTGGTCAATTGTTATAAAAAAATATTTGAAGAATTTTAGAATATAGCAAAACAGTAATTTGATGAAATAAAAAAATTAAAACCGATTTTCTGACTTTTTTGTTGTTGTGATAAAGTGTTACATCACTTTACGTTACGACAAAACTCATAAAGTATGACAACGACATGGCTCTCTGCTCTACTTTGGTATCTCAGAATAGAGTTTAGTCAGGGGTCTTTCAGACTCTGCCTTAGTCTGAAACACTACCTTACCTTGCCAGGGTTTTGCTGTTTGAAAGCAGATGTCTCCTGGAGGAAGAGTTTGAGGGAGTTGCTGAGCTGAGGTCCAGTCCCAGACCGGCCGTCCTGACCTGAGTCAATTATCTCCCAGCTATAAGATAACACCAACAGAAGCAATGTTAGTTATCTTTCTTAAAACTCACCTTGGCAGTGCCACTTAAAGCATCAGGAGGAAGACAGTTGGATAGTTGGGCATTGAGAGTGTCTGGAGGAGATTTTCATGTTTTGTTCTACGACTAAGCGACTAAATTAATTACTAAACCTCATCACGCTGACACGCGTCATCCCTTTGCATAGCGGTGATGATGCACATCCGTTTGAGCGTGATGTAGTTTGTTTATAGCCTAACATTAGAATTGTGGTTGTTTAAGATATCATAAACAATTGTTGGCCACAAAGCTTTTTTTCTGCAATGTTCCGAAATCCAATGGGGGCAATCTCATTGCTAACGTCTGGGTCGGCCTACAAACATATGCATTCATTAACTAATTAATTGATAGGTAGTGGTGTAAGAAGAATGTAATTGGTTTACTGCTATGTTGATGACACCCATGTATCTGCTGCTAAACCCTATACTACTTCTAGAACTTGAACGCTTGTAAAAAGTGCATTGACAGAGTTGGTCAGTGTTATAATGTTTGGAAGAAAATGTTGTCTTCCTACCACCTATCTATATCCCCTATTCTATCATGTTACATTACATGTTAGACGCTTCTATCCGAAGTGACTTACATACTCAATACTGTGGGCAATCCCCACAGGAACAATTTTGGGTGAAGTGTCTTGCTCAGGGACACAACGACATGCTGACTGCAGTGGTGTTTGAACCTGTGCTCCCCTGATCCGAACACCAACGCACTAACCCACTGCGCCACATGCCTCCCTGTGTTCTATAGCCTCTTCCAGGACTCTAATAGCGCTTTTCCACTGCAGGGCCTCACACGGTTTAAGCGTGCCGTGCCAAACCCGGCCCGCTTTTTTTTGCTGTTCCACTAGGGGTAGTTCTGGCTCAGGGCTACTTTTTAACCTTCTTTCTGGCCCTCCAAAATCGAGGTTCTTGCCGAGCCGACAACCGGGTATGCTAAACTAGTGACGTAAACACTCAACTGCTGAATGGTCAGAGAGAATCACTGGCAAGGGGGCTACAACTACAACAACATGAAAATATTTGACCGTGATTTAATTGTAATAAATGTTTCAAAATGAGGCCAAAGTAACAACATACTGATACCGGTTAGTAAAAACCATGAATTAATTATTTGACAAGTCTGCAGACAGATGGCAGGCGAAACCTTTTAAAATGCGTGTTTTCTGAACGGATATCGGATCGATCAGGAATAAATAAAGCAGCGACTGCATTCTCCATGACACAGACAGTCTGTGGTTTGTACTTGTTTAACTTGTGTCTAGTTTCTGAACAGATATGAGGAGCTGTGAGCTCTGAGTGCTAACAGCTAACGGCTGATTGGTTTTGTGGTTCGCATTGAAGATGACGTCACGGCTCCGCCTACACTGCGTTACTATAGTTACTGCCCCAGCTACTAACCTGTAATGGAAACGCAGCATAAAGATAGCCTGGCCTACCGAGGCCTAACTATACCGAACTAAGCCGAGCGAGGCCCTTCAATGGAAAAGCGCCATAAGATCATCTGCTCTAAAGATGCTGGAGAAAAAAAACGTTCTTTTTTTTTATACCACTTTGAACAGCACTCAGATAAACTTGTGTCCTTTGCATTTGCTTTGCAGATACATAGGATTGGCTTGTTGATATGTGTACATGGTCATCATGTAATTTCGGACACGGTATATACTATTAAAAATAGTATCAACACTTGACTTTCCAGATGCAGGGATTGAATAGGTTTATTTGCAGGCTTATAATGTTATTGGTTAAGGGTCACTGATAGAGTTTAGTCCAAGGGAAAAGCCCGTCCAATACAAATGCCATCGTCTAAATTAAGAAGCCGACAATAAAACTGGCGAGATGACTAAATAGACAGGTGGCAGATTGGAAAAGGAACGTGCTTTCCATGCTGTTACTGCCGAGCCACCTAGCGAGGTATGAAACTTTCCCCTGCACCTCGAGGTCTTCCAAAAAGCATCTCCTGTTAAAGCTCTATTAACGGCCCTACCACATCACATTAAACTGCTATAAAAGGCACACATGTGGCTCATGTGTAGTTCATGTGCGATAAATAGATAAGGTTGTGAGGTAGCCAAAGTCCTGCTTCTTATTAGCTTTTGTTCCACTAGCTTAAACTAGCCAATAGGTTTTGATTAATCATTTCATAGTTGATTTAATATTCCTAACATTTTCACAGGACTGTTAATATAAAGGCTCTGAGATAGACATATGGGATGATTTAGTAGGTTGAATCTTGATTAATGCTAATGTTACTTGTAGTGAACATTTTGTGAGGAAAATATTGAGTATTATCACCATATATTAGCAGTAAAGGAGACAGCATTATATGTTTACAACATGTTTGCCCTGTATTCAAATGTTTTATGTAATTGCACAATGCTGGCAAATCCTACCTTGATAACAAATATTAATTATAATCAGAGGTGGGAAGTAGTGGAGCACAAATACTTCGTTACTGTACTTAAGTACATTTTTCTGGTAAAAGTAATTTACTCCGCTACTTATTTTTCTGATGACTTTTTACTTTGAGTTCTTACATGTTGAACTCAAATACCTGTACTTTCTACTTCTTACATGTTGAACTCAAATACCTGTACTTTCTACTTCTTACATGTTGAACACAAATACCTGTACTTTCTACTTCTTACATGTTGAACCCAAATACCTGTACTTTCTACTTCTTACATGTTGAACACAAATACCTGTACTTTCTACTTCTTACATGTTGAACCCAAATACCTGTACTTTCTACTTCTTACATGTTGAACACAAATACCTGTACTTTCTACTTCTTACATGTTGAACTCAAATACCTGTACTTTCTACTTCTTACATTTTGAACCCAAATACCTGTACTTTCTACTTCTTACATGTTGAACACAAATACCTGTACTTTCTACTTCTTACATGTTGAACACAAATACCTGTACTTTCTACTTCTTACATGTTGAACACAAATACCTGTACTTTCTACTTCTTACATGTTGAACTCAAATACCTGTACTTTCTACTTCTTACATGTTGAACACAAATACCTGTACTTTCTACTTCTTACATGTTGAACACAAATACCTGTACTTTCTACTTCTTACATGTTGAACCCAAATACCTGTACTTTCTACTTCTTACATGTTGAACACAAATACCTGTACTTTCTACTTCTTACATGTTGAACTCAAATACCTGTACTTTCTACTTCTTACATTTTGAACTCAAATACCTGTACTTTCTACTTCTTACATGTTGAACTCAAATACCTGTACTTTCTACTTCTTACATGTTGAACACAAATACCTGTACTTTCTACTTCTTACATGTTGAACACAAATACCTGTACTTTCTACTTCTTACATGTTGAACACAAATACCTGTACTTTCTACTTCTTACATGTTGAACTCAAATACCTGTACTTTCTACTTCTTACATTTTGAACTCAAATACCTGTACTTTCTACTTCTTACATGTTGAACTCAAATACCTGTACTTTCTACTTCTTACATGTTGAACTCAAATACCTGTACTTTCTACTTCTCTCATTTTCCAAACAGGCTGGTTCCTTTAGTCTGAATGTGTGTTTGGTGGCGTGATCATTATTAGTTAGAGTCATTGCGTGCCTATTGATTTGAACACGATCCGTGTATCCATCATTTCCTGGTCTTCTCTAAAGAAGAGGGACCAATGAAAACGTTGTCATGTTGCCGTTGGTCACCATGGAAACATTCATTAGCTAACAATGACATTATTGTTCTATTAATATAAAGGGAGGTCAGGTACTCTTTAAAACGGATGGTAGTTATGGGTACTTTTCACTGAAGTACATTTCAAAACCCATACTTCTTTACTTTTACATGAGTAAAGTAAAGAAGTATCTGTGTGCATCTCTGATTGTAATACATTTTATTTGGATGCACCTTAAATGACACCCAATGACACCATACGTAATTCATAAATACTTATGAAGTTTATGATTAGATATTTGTGGGCATTCCTACATTGCATTCATAACAATGTTTAAAACAAACCTATGTTATCCAATATAAATATTTATGTATGTGTACTATAGGATAAGTGACTTGAACTGTTGTCCGGGGGACCTGGGGCAATTTTCCCAACACCATTTGGGAAATGTTGTAATGAAGTTGAAACATGTTGCAGAAACCTGTTAAGCCCTGAGCCTGTTTTTCAGGTCTCAGGCTCGAAAATGACATTCCCAGAACAAATCACCATATCTTCTCTTCTAAAAGGGTTAAATTAATAATATATTTTCTCAAAGCAAGTTTACATCTGTGAGTTGGATGTAGAAGTGTCAGAATCAATATAGATGTTTTTATTTTAAAGTAAATTCAGATTGAACACAGTAAAAAAATGTAAATGATTGTTACTTATAGTGAAAACCACCCTTGAATGATGGTATGGTAGACTAAAAGCTTTAGGAATCCAACAACATATAATAAGTACCCTGTATCAAGATTGATGCAAAACAAGTGCAGTTTGACCTTTTTGGAGAGGTTTAGCAACAAAAAACAAACTCTTCTGGGGTCATTTGGGTGGATTTTCCATATCTCTGGCCGCCCTTGGTCGATTTTGATGGTTGACATCTCTTTCTACCCGTCAGAGCCAATGGAATCGAGGAAAACTCCCACATACACACACACATTACCAAATAAGGAGTGAGAGTGACGCATAGCCAAAACCGGAAGCTGCGATAACTCTGGTGGCTACCATTAGCAGCTAACTTTTACTCTCCGATTTTTACATAAAAATGGAATTATGGATTATAAAGAATTTTTTCAAAGCGACAGACACATTATCAACCTATGGATTAACCAATTCAGACGCGTTTTTTCTAATTTTAATGCCATTGAACACGTCTTTTGATCAGATTGACTGCCACGGTGAGACAATATCCCGTAAAAGCTCCGTAAAGGTACGTGTTGTGATGTCTGTGTTTGCTTCCCCTGTCGCGAGTTCGGATCGCTCAGTGATGATACTATACCTACATAATCTGTGGAACCTCAGCTTTAATTGGAGATCTTGTATGTGCAGCTACGATAAGTAATAAGAGTATCTTTATCTTGAGTTCTGTGCCAAAGTGCGTTAGCATTTTTCGCTCAGGGGTCATTTAGATGCTTCTTATGAGACTTGTGTTTTGTTTTGGTAAAAATGGTTTCTATCGTCAGTTAGCTGAGATTCTTCCTGTTAATCTGGTATAACACATTAATAGGTTCTTAAATATTAAGATGCCCTGAGACACAGTGTCGTGAAAAAAAAAAAGATCCGCTGAAGGGGTCTTTGGGGCTTAACAGTAAGCTAGTTAAATGTATGATATATCAAGCAAAGATCCTCTTTTTAGCATTCAAGAGCTATATATACACCTTTTTGTTTTTGAACGTACCAATGGTTGAAATCACATTTTGCTTTGCTTCAAACCAATCTAGCCTTACCAAATTAACAAAACTGTAGGTCTAACAAGGGCTAGATAAGTGCCTCAACATGTTTCATCAGATTAAGTCACAATGTACTACATTTAAATCCAACAAACGATGGATTACATACACCTCCTGTGAAAGCAGCTGTCCTGTAAACAGCTGGCGTGAAATCACCATAAAGATCATGTTACAGCAACAGCTAAAAAGGTTCCCGCCAGTTTATACAACTGTTAGGTTCCTGTGCTAATTAGAAGATGTGGTCTTTAAAAGGGCTTTATGTTGGTCATCCTCCAAGGAACAAGCATGAGAGGCCTCGAGAAGATAAAGTCTCCGATAAACACCCAGCCTTGACACATAACCCTGATGACGTAAGGTCAACCGGTTGCCCCCCTCTCACTTTCCAGGCACACTCCTTCAAAAGAAGGCTGATTTCCGGGGAATCATGATGGGTTAAACATGTGACAGTGATAATGAGAAGCACTAATAGCAGTGGGGGATGGAAAGGATCAGTGTTGCAACGTTCCATGAAATAAAGACTTGTACCTGAAAAGAGTCTTCCAGGATGAAGTACTGTAAAGTTTCACCATGTCACAGATCTGGCTGTCGACGAATACCAGAACAGTGATATAGGAGCTAGTTTTGCACTTGCCAGAGTGCAAAATTCAGTTGGACTTCAGTAAGACGCCATGAAGGGTGGATTTATATTCCCATCCGTCTCTCTGACTGATTCTTTCCCCAGTGAATTACATTTAGCCATTTTAATCCAGAAGCATTTGCACAACTTGAGGAGAATGACAGCCATCCTAACACACATGGGCTGCAAATCCTGACATGTTTTAGCCCTCGTGTCACATACTGTCTGAGCTCCATAAACATTTTGTATACCAACAACTGTTTCAATGCTCCAGATATTTACAGACCACCACCCACTGATCTGTCAATCAATGCGGAAAAGAAGAAGTGTCAAACACCATAGTCTGACGACGTCACTCCAGGCAGATACATGTCCAACTTTCAACAGAGAACTTGTCACGTCAGAGGCGTCCCAGGTGGAAAAGCAGGGCAGCGGCAACACATGAGCAGCTGATGGGCAGATGTCACTTTTTACCCAACCTCTGATCTCTGAAACAACACAGGAAGCAGTGTGTCTGAGCCTCTAACAAGCCCGGTGACGGTGCTTTAAAAATAGAGCGAGACAAACAATGTGAGGAATGGCGTCAAAAACATCCAAGCTCTTCACTCGTGATTAGGAAGAAGCTGAGGTCTAAATATGTTTACCCCGACTCTGATGCAACTAATACCTGTTTATGTTCCATGTACAGCCACATCTACATTGAGTTGACCTAAGCAGGTTGAGGTTACAGTTTGCAAAAGGCCCGTCTGGCCATGACATGAATCCAACAGGAGCAGGTAATATAAGACGAGTGTTATGGAAGGAAGGGGAGAGATGAGGCAGCGATATGTGCCGCTTTCCAAGTAGATCCATGCTCTGTTGTTTATGTTGTTGACCTATTTAAATTGAAAGTAAGAGTAGAATGTGCCAAAGATGTGAGCCAACTTTCCTCCTCATGAGATAAGGTGAAAAAATAGCCTGTGTACGTTAAACACTGATTGCACAATCCAAACACAGACAAGAACAAGACTGCAGTCCTCTAAGTGTGGAAGCTTATTAAGTATTCAAAGGTCTTAAAGGTTTACCAAAATCACCAAATTAAGACAAAAAAATAATAATTATTAAAGCTTTATCCTAAGTAAAACGAAACTAGGGTTAACTGTGCCATTGATTATGAAAAAATATATCTTTAATAACCAGAAACACTTTTCCATTTATCTCCATGACATCTGTGAGGCTTTCATCTTAAAACCCATACTTTAAAAACTAAATCAGCATGGCAAGAGGTTAGTGAGAAAATAAAAACTGAAATGTTATTTGGGGTGAAAAGACACTCTAAATTATTGTTTACTTTCTTCACTAGATCACAACAAACTCCAGACATACCTCAGTCCTGCCCCACAATCTTCAGAAGACATCTCAAGAGCTTCAGGTGCCTTCAGAAGGTTTGAATTCTCCTTTAAAAGCAGCCAAACCCTGGATATTCAAGACGATGGAGAGAGCTACAACTTATCTTTGCAGTTCAAAAAAATGCCAGCAAAAATGAAGGGTCGAGCCAACTTTGTTTTTAAGTGCCACACGGCGCGAGAGCAGCTTGTGTTTATCCTCAATGAAGCCCCGGTTGGAGTATTTCAAGCGGCCTGGTCTAAAAATACCCAGGTCACACTACATTCCTACTGGCAGCCATCAGGAGGGCAGAGGGATGGGGTTAAGGGGTGTAGAAACAGCAACACCCTTCACCACCAACCCCAACCCCAACACCAACACCAACAAGACATCAACCCAGACACGCCTCCTCAGTGTCAGTGACACCAGCATTAGAGGGGTCATGTGACTGTTGATGAAGGGGTTTCCTAAACACCTGGGAAATGAACTTTCTTGCCGAGAGTCAGATGAGAAGATGTCAGTCAATATCAGTATGAGGGTAATGAAGCTATACTGCCTGATTTAGCTTAGCATAACAACTGTCCAAAGGTTACAAAACCAACCACACCAAACCTCCAGAAAGAGCATTGGGCGTTGAAGCAAATGTTTGTAGTGGCCGAGTGGTGGTACAACAACTTTAGTGGCAGTTTGTGACGTCATTGGGCCCAAAAATACTTTCCCATTTACTTACATTCGAAAGGCAGATGTCTGTAAATCAGCGTATCATTTTTTTTTTACAAAACCAACTACCCAGTACGAACACTTTCACTTCCATTGGTTGAAGTCGTTTTAAGTGTTAAGAGTTGCATACACACATCCGAGTCCAATCGATGTTCTCAACTCTTAGCTTACAAGTGAAAAGGCAAGGTTAACGGCAAAGGGTACGGGAAAAGAAAGGGTAATATAATTTAATATATATTAAGAAATACAGTATATCGTTTTTGAGGTCTATATGATGGAGTAGTACACACTTTTGTTTATGTGAAGAATCTACCAGTGCCTGACTGGTCCCCAAAATGAGGCAATACAATTTGATTATCATGAACATTTTAAACATTTTGACATCTTGTATTGTGGAAAACTGGACCATAAACTGATCCACAATTAGACGAAGTCTTGGCTGGTATTTCGATATGTCTTTATAATAAAACCATGATTGAAATATTGAATGTACATGTACATTTATGGGGCCATTGTTGCGCAGTGGTTAGAGCGTTGGTCATCAGATCATGGACGTTGGTGAACTCCAGTTCGAATCCCGCCTCGGGCCGCCACTGCGTCAGGCCGTTGTGTCCTTGGTCAAGACACTTTACCCGCATTTGCTCCTGTGGGTAATGTCCACAGTAATGACTCTTATATGTGTAATGTGTATTTGTAAAGCGCTTTGAGCACCTGTGAAAGCGCTCTAATAAAAAATGTAATCCATTATTATTATTATTATTACATCATCTATGCATCCTTCAAATGTTATTATGCAGCTTGGATCCAAAAATATAGATACTATTAGCTTAGTTTAATTTTGAAACTGACTTAAAAGTGATCCAAATATATGTACAATATTCAACACAAATATTTATGGGTAATAAATACACAAATATTATTATTACACCATGACTCTTGGTTATATATGACTTGATCATTTGACTGTGATGAAACGCTCGTGTCTGGTTTGTTGTTTTGTTTTCTACCAGTCGGCCTCTTTCCAATCATACGCTTCACTCTGAAGCACACCCCCCTCTGTGGCAAGTGATCTGATTGGCTCGACTGCCTCAAGTCACACCTCTGAAACAGCTCAGACAGTGGAGAAACAGCTGAGTCACACACACACACACACACACACACACACACACACACACACACACACACACACACACACACACACACACACACACACACACACACACACACACACACACACACACACACACACACACACACACACACACACACACACACACACACACACACACACACACACACACACACACACACACACACACACACACACACACACACACACACACCGCTCAGGTTTCACAACTCTTAAGACACTTGTGTTTGTTGTGGGAACAAAAAGCAGCACAGCAAGTGTTTCCTAGAAACAACAAAAACAACATCCAGCTAATGATCATGTGACGTTTGTCCACATGCTGAACTTACTCCATAATCACACACACAAGATGATGGTCATGCTTTATGTGTGTCATCCATGATGCAGGTATATTATATTTAGAGATCTTACTTTCCTCAAATGTAAGACAATCATTCAGAATCCCACAACTTTCTCTCATACTCTTTGTTTCTAATAATGCAGGAAAAATATTCGTTATAAAATAATTCAGGATCCTTTTTCCTGAAATGTAGAAAAATCACTCAAACCGTAAATATATCTGTGTTTATATTTTGTATTGTAATTTTATTTAATGCATTATTCATCTGTTTTGTTTTAATTATAAAGTGTAAAATTGTGAGTTTGTACTGTGAGTGAAGTACAATTGGTGAGTTGCAAGTAATTGCAAAAGTAAATCCTAAAACAATTACAGATAGGGTTAGTGAATGTATTATTTTTCTGCTTTGTTTTATGTAAAAAGTATAAAGTATGTAATAACATGAGTTTGTATGTGCGAAATGCAATCTGTGAACATAGTTGATACATAAGTTATTAATTGTTACTAACTAAAGACTAAAATATGTCAAAAAAGAAAAAACAAATGAATATTTTCTGATACCAAAACCACTACAGATAGGGTTAGGGTTAAATCATTTAAAAATCATTTAAATGCCACCTCTATATATAAGGTTTTGTTGTCAGAAACTATAAGAAACCAACGTTCACTCTTGGTAGGAAACACTTTGTTGAGCCATTATAAAAAACAAATATATAAGTTGGACCCGATTGATGGCCAATGCTATGTTTTGGACTACATCCACAGCTCAAACATCCCAGCTGTCCTCTCACATTTTGAGTCAGTGGCTAATCTCCCACAAGCCTTTGCATGAGACTCGCTCTGAGCCTGATGTTCAACTACCCACAATCCTCTCTGACAGACAGCAGCAGGTGACAACAACACAATCCAAAACCCTCTGCTGCTGGCCAAATGTCACAGAGAGAGGAAGCTAAGAGGGAAGAGTGGAACTAGATATGTAAATTAGAATAGAAGGAGCATGTCTTGAATCCAACTGCTAACAGTCCAACATCAGATATATGAAAGGTACGTTAAGAGTTTATAAGGTATAGGATAAACTTTAATGTACATTATAGGCATCATATAAGTAGACTGTATAGCAGGGCAGTTGCATTTGATTGCATAAAGGCTTTTACATGCTTTCTATTTTGCAGTTTTTTTATATAATGTACTGTTGCATAAAGTATTTAAATGGATAACAAACATTTATTTGAACCTAAAGCACAATGTTGTCCTTATCCTCACCAAAAAGTTATATGTGTGCATTGAAATGTATGAAAAACTGTATGAAGGTAACAGGTGCAAACTGGGGTGCAAAAATGATGAACAGGCAATGTGAAGTATCAGTTTAGCGTAAAGCCAATAACAAATCTGACTTATTTGACGAGTTGGGTTTGAAATCTGATGTGCAAATTATTCAAGATGATCATATTCATGTATTTGCTGTTCAACGTAAATATCCCCACTGTAGGACAAATAAAGGATTTCTGATTTATGGGAGTTTTCCGACAAATGAGTTAGCAATAACTTCAGTAACCCTCTTTCTCCCGAAGACTTCATCAACACGGAAGAGACATTCAGCTCAATTGTCCTGATTGTATTCAGTCTTTTTAACTTCTATTGTTATAACTCTATGGAATCCCAGCTCGTGTTTTTATACCCAAACTCGACCCTGACCTGGCTTCACCCGGCTTTATGTTACATAACTCAGATGTGTTGCATCCAGCCTGGCGCCCACAAATCCCTCTCACCTCCTCTCAATCCCACCGAGCCTTTAGCGCCGGCATCGAGTAACAAACATAAACACATTCCTTCAAAATGAGGGCACAGGAGTAAACCAGGTGACATATATTAATATTGTTTCTTCTAAATTTGACTACATGTTGTTATAATGAGAAGGGGTTAGGGATTTGGGTTAGGGTAATTTCCATCTGCAGTCTCTGGGCATGTACAAACATATCAACAAACATTAAAAACATTTAATAATACATAATTAGTTAGTTTTATGTTAGATTTTATAAATAAAAACTAACACAAGGCTATAGAGGAACTACAGCACGGTCACATGACTTCACGTCACCACCGCTAAGCTAAAGGCGGCTTATGTTGGGCTATAAAGGAACTACAGCACGGTCACATGACTTCACTTCACAACCACTAAGCTAAAGGTGGCTAATGTTGGGCTATAAAGGAACTACAGCACGGTCACATGACTTCACATCACCACCGCTAAGCTAAAGGTGGCTAATGTTGGGCTATAAAGGAACTACAGCACGGTCACATGACTTCACGTCACCACCGCTAAGCTAAAGGTGGCTAATGTTGGGCTATAAAGGAACTACAGCACGGTCACATGACTTCACGTCACCACCGCTAAGCTAAAGGTGGCTAATGTTGGGCTATAAAGGAACTACAGCACGGTCACATGACTTCACGTCACCACCGCTAAGCTAAAGGAAGCTAATGTTGGGCTATAAAGGAACTACAGCACGGTCACATGACTTCACTTCACAACCGCTAAGCTAAAGGTGGCTAATGTTGGGCTATAAAGGAACTACAGCACGGTCACATGACTTCACGTCACCACCGCTAAGCTAAAGGAGGCTAATGTTGGGCTATAAAGGAACTACAGCACGGTCACATGACTTCACGTCACCACCGCTAAGCTAAAGGGTGCTAATGTTGAGCTATAAAGGAACTACAGCACGGTCACATGACTTCACGTCACCACCGCTAAGCTAAAGGTGGCTAATGTTGGGCTATAAAGGAACTACAGCACGGTCACATGACTTCACGTCACCACCGCTAAGCTAAAGGAAGCTAATGTTGGGCTATAAAGGAACTACAGCACGGTCACATGACTTCACTTCACAACCGCTAAGCTAAAGGTGGCTAATGTTGGGCTATAAAGGAACTACAGCACGGTCACATGACTTCACGTCACCACCGCTAAGCTAAAGGAGGCTAATGTTGGGCGTGACGACATTTAGTCGTCTCCTTTAGACACTTGTTAGCAACCTCTGTTTTAAATTCACCAGTGGGGTATTTACTGAGGTATTTTATGTCCTAGAACAAATGTCTCTTCAGCTTGTTTTAGCACAGACCTTATTACAACCAAAAACTTGACTTCAAGATGATGGAACTCATACTTCTTGGGATCCTAACTCTTTTCTCGGTTTAGGACTTTTTACTGCACCACTCTCTACATGTAGACATTGTTTTATTTTACTCATATTTGAAAAAAGCTAAGTACAAAAATATTTCTTAAAAACAAAGTCCCAAACAGAGTTTAGAGCATATCACAAATTAAGATTATATCCTGCACAGAAACATGCTGTGTGGCAGGTCGTCTGCCTTTCATATCGTTTTCAGAGTCATAAAACCCAAAACCCAAACATGTCTTCTCTACAGTGTCCCCCCTCTCGACAAATGTCTCATGTTAACACTTTACCACAAGGTGAGTCAGTGATTTATGAGGTGAAACTGAGCCGTCACATGGTCAGTCGGAGAGGATTAGATCAGAGTCATGCGTGAGCTGCAGGTTCTCCACAGTGTAGATATGAGAGGAGTGTTTCCCACAGGATTATAAATGTAATGCTATAGTGGACACACCTCTGCACGTCTAGGGGTGAAGATCATATTTATACATTTTCAAATTAAAGAGGACGTAACATGCTCATTTTCAGGTGTACATCAGTATGTAGCGTCTCTACTTTAAAGAGTTCTCTCCTGCTGATCTTCAGGTGTCAGTATGTAGTGTCTCTACTTTAAAGAGTCCTCTCCTGCTGATGTTCAGGTGTATATCAGTATGTAGCGTCTCTACTTTAAAGAGTCCTCTCCTGCTGATGTTCAGGTGTATATCAGTATGTAGTGTCTCTACTTTAAAGAGTCCTCTCCTGCTGATCTTCAGGTGTCAGTATGTAGTGTCTCTACTTTAAAGAGTCCTCTCCTGCTGATGTAGTGTCTCTACTTTAAAGAGTCCTCTCCTGCTGATCTTCAGGTGTATATCAGTATGTAGCGTCTCTACTTTAAAGAGTCCTCTCCTGCTGATGTTCAGCTGTATATTAGTATGTAGCATCTCTACTTTAAAGAGTCCTCTCCTGCTGATGTTCAGGTGTCAGTATGTAGTGTCTCTACTTTAAAGAGTCCTCTCCTGCTGATGTAGTGTCTCTACTTTAAAGAGTCCTCTCCTGCTGATCTTCAGGTGTATATCAGTATGTAGCGTCTCTACTTTAAAGAGTCCTCTCCTGCTGATGTTCAGCTGTATATTAGTATGTAGCATCTCTACTTTAAAGAGTCCTCTCCTGCTGATGTTCAGGTGTATATCAGTATGTAGTATCTCTACTTTAAAGAGTCCTCTCCTGCTGATCTTCAGGTGTCAGTATGTAGTGTCTCTACTTTAAAGAGTCCTCTCCTGCTGATGTAGTGTCTCTACTTTAAAGAGTCCTCTCCTGCTGATCTTCAGGTGTATATCAGTATGTAGCGTCTCTACTTTAAAGAGTCCTCTCCTGCTGATGTTCAGCTGTATATTAGTATGTAGCATCTCTACTTTAAAGAGTCCTCTCCTGCTGATGTTCAGGTGTATATCAGTATGTAGTATCTCTACTTTAAAGAGTCCTCTCCTGCTGGTGTTCAGGTGTAAGTATGTAGTGTCTCTACTTTAAAGAGTCCTCTCCTGCTGATGTTCAGGTGTATATCAGTATGTAGTGTCTCTACTTTAAAGAGTCCTCTCCTGCTGATGTTCAGGTGTATATCAGTATGTAGTGTCTCTACTTTAAAGAGTCCTCTCTTGCTGCTGTTCAGGTGTATATCAGTATGTAGTATCTCTACTTTAAAGAGTCCTCTCCTGCTGATCTTCAGGTGTCAGTATGTAGTGTCTCTACTTTAAAGAGTCCTCTCCTGCTGATGTTCAGGTGTATATCAGTATGTAGTGTCTCTACTTTAAAGAGTCCTCTCCTGCTGATGTTCAGGTGTATATCAGTATGTAGTGTCTCTACTTTAAAGAGTCCTCTCCTGCTGATGTTCAGGTGTATATCAGTATGTAGTATCTCTACTTTAAAGAGTCCTCTCCTGCTGATCTTCAGGTGTCAGTATATAGTGTCTCTACTTTAAAGAGTCCTCTCCTGCTGATCTTCAGGTGTCAGTATGTAGTGTCTCTACTTTAAAGAGTCCTCTCCTGCTGATGTTCAGGTGTATATCAGTATGTAGCGTCTCTACTTTAAAGAGTCCTCTCCTGCTGATGTTCAGGTGTATATCAGTATGTAGTATCTCTACTTTAAAGAGTCCTCTCCTGCTGATCTTCAGGTGTCAGTATGTAGTGTCTCTACTTTAAAGAGTCCTCTCCTGCTGATGTTCAGGTGTATATCAATATGTAGTGTCTCTACTTTAAAGAGTCCTCTCCTGCTGATGTAGTGTCTCTACTTTAAAGAGTCCTCTCCTGCTGATTTTCAGGTGTATATCAGTATGTGGTGTCTCTACTTTAAAGAGTCCTCTCCTGCTGATGTTCAGGTGTATATCAGTATGTAGTGTCTCTACTTTAAAGAGTCCTCTCCTGCTGATGTTCAGGTGTATATCAGTATGTAGTGTCTCTACTTTAAAGAGTCCTCTCCTGCTGATGTTCAGGTGTATATCAGTATGTAGTATCTCTACTTTAAAGAGTCCTCTCCTGCTGATCTTCAGGTGTCAGTATGTAGTGTCTCTACTTTAAAGAGTCCTCTCCTGCTGATGTAGTGTCTCTACTTTAAAGAGTCCTCTCCTGCTGATCTTCAGGTGTATATCAGTATGTAGCGTCTCTACTTTAAAGAGTCCTCTCCTGCTGATGTTCAGCTGTATATTAGTATGTAGCATCTCTACTTTAAAGAGTCCTCTCCTGCTGATGTTCAGGTGTATATCAGTATGTAGTATCTCTACTTTAAAGAGTCCTCTCCTGCTGGTGTTCAGGTGTAAGTATGTAGTGTCTCTACTTTAAAGAGTCCTCTCCTGCTGATGTTCAGGTGTATATCAGTATGTAGTGTCTCTACTTTAAAGAGTCCTCTCCTGCTGATGTTCAGGTGTATATCAGTATGTAGTGTCTCTACTTTAAAGAGTCCTCTCTTGCTGCTGTTCAGGTGTATATCAGTATGTAGTATCTCTACTTTAAAGAGTCCTCTCCTGCTGATCTTCAGGTGTCAGTATGTAGTGTCTCTACTTTAAAGAGTCCTCTCCTGCTGATGTTCAGGTGTATATCAGTATGTAGTGTCTCTACTTTAAAGAGTCCTCTCCTGCTGATGTTCAGGTGTATATCAGTATGTAGTGTCTCTACTTTAAAGAGTCCTCTCCTGCTGATGTTCAGGTGTATATCAGTATGTAGTATCTCTACTTTAAAGAGTCCTCTCCTGCTGATCTTCAGGTGTCAGTATATAGTGTCTCTACTTTAAAGAGTCCTCTCCTGCTGATCTTCAGGTGTCAGTATGTAGTGTCTCTACTTTAAAGAGTCCTCTCCTGCTGATGTTCAGGTGTATATCAGTATGTAGCGTCTCTACTTTAAAGAGTCCTCTCCTGCTGATGTTCAGGTGTATATCAGTATGTAGTATCTCTACTTTAAAGAGTCCTCTCCTGCTGATCTTCAGGTGTCAGTATGTAGTGTCTCTACTTTAAAGAGTCCTCTCCTGCTGATGTTCAGGTGTATATCAATATGTAGTGTCTCTACTTTAAAGAGTCCTCTCCTGCTGATGTAGTGTCTCTACTTTAAAGAGTCCTCTCCTGCTGATTTTCAGGTGTATATCAGTATGTGGTGTCTCTACTTTAAAGAGTCCTCTCCTGCTGATGTTCAGGTGTATATCAGTATGTAGTGTCTCTACTTTAAAGAGTCCTCTCCTGCTGATGTTCAGGTGTATATCAGTATGTAGTGTCTCTACTTTAAAGAGTCCTCTCCTGCTGATGTTCAGGTGTATATCAGTATGTAGTGTCTCTACTTTAAAGAGTCCTCTCCTGTTGATGTTCAGGTGTATATCAGTATGTAGAGTCTCTACTTTAAAGAGTCCTCTCCTGCTGATGTTCAGGTGTATATCAGTATGTAGTGTCTCTACTTTAAAGAGTCCTCTCCTGTTGATGTTCAGGTGTATATCAGTATGTAGTGTCTCTACTTTAAAGAGTTCTCTCCTGCTGATGTTCATGTGTATGTCTCCATGCTTTAACGTTCAAAAAGCTCTTTATTTTTCTCATACTGCCTGTGCTGCAGCACCTCTTTTCACCCTCTGTCTGAAACCAGAGCCCAGTCTGCTCTGATTGCTTAGCTGGCCGGCTCTGTTGTCAATTGGTCAAGTTACATAGTGATGTCACTGATGTTCACATGGGCACAAACCTATAGAACACACTAGAGGAGAGGGAAAACAAAAAGCAGAATCGTTTTAAAAAAAAATACATTTAAAAAAACAGCCACATTCTGGACATTCTATTGATTTATTTAGCCATTATTTTTCCTTTACAGTTGTATAAGGTTGTTCTTGGCCAGTTAAAATCAAAAGCCCATGACACACCTCAAGCTTTGCCACGCCCAAAAAAATGTTTTCCTCAATCAATAGGATTATTCCTGACACACACACACACACACACACACACACACACACACACACACACACACACACACACACACACACACACACACACACACACACACACACACACACACACACACACACACACACACACACACACACACACACACACACACACACACACACACACACACACACACACACACACACACACACACACACACACACACACACACACACACACACACACACACACACACACACACACACACGTCCTACCTTGTCGTCATGCTGCGCCATAAGTGAGCTCCTGTGGGAGAGAGGAGATCTATTATTCATCACCTCACTGGAAAACAGCATAAAAATGACTGATAAAAAATAGGATACTGTGTAAACCGATAGTGGTTGACAATACAGAAAAGGCAGTTCTAACAACATGAAATATTTCTTTCTGAAGGTTAGAATTCTTGACAAATACTGTGCTCTTAAACACATGTTGTGGCTGTCGAGCTAATTCAAACTATTTTTGCTTTTAAATCGCTGACCTCTACTGGTTTAATTTGCAACGTTTTTGTTGTAGAGTGAGCAAGCTGGGAATTCTATCTATATTGCTATTGGACATTTTGCACTTTACATCACAGCCAGATTGTTTTACAGTATGTAGAAATAACTCATGCGCCTAAAGGACAACATGTGAGATGTACAGGTGCATAGACGCTGCACACAGATAATACACTGACTAAGTACCTCACTTCAAAACATCCAATCTATCCCTTTAAAGTGCACTGTCTCTTTAATTGGTGTCCATTTGCAATAAACAAATATTAAGTGCATAAGGGTCAGAGCCACAGAGCTAAGATGTAAAAAATGAAGAGCTGTTGTTATGTTTCTTTGGATAATAGAAACCTAATATGTTTATAAAGACACCAATGACATGAGGAATACATGCGTCTAGGTAGAAGTGCAATAGTTCACGTTCAGGCTGAGGAGTCTGACTCTTCCTCATGTCAGACTCGTCCTCTCTCATCAGGCTAACGAGTCAGGGGGAAATCATCAGGACTAACATCAAGCATCTTACATAAACTTCTGCCGTTGTTATTCAGTTAGCATTCGTCTCTGATTTGGGCTTTACATTACATTACATAACATTTCAGTGTTGCTTTCATCTGAAGCGATTTAAAGGGGACCTATCATGCTATATTTGAATAATATAGTGTAGGACCATACCTATATCAGGCATATTTATACTTTTTCTTTTTCAAAATACCAAACAGATCATGCATTTTAGCCATTCCTCATTTCGCTCAATTTAACACTGTCTTTGCATCATGGGCTGATTCTGCGAGAACAGCACCATCTACAGGCCTGGCATATGTACTACAGCGTCTCCAGCGCTTTCCAACGGCAATGTCTGTGGCTGTCTCCTCCTGATTGGTGGAGTTGGCCCAATAGCCGTAGCGCCACTTCTGTGACGTCATAGAAGTGTTCAAATCTGGATCAGTCTGTATCAGATCCGTTGCAGCTCCCTTTTAAGAGATTTGGGTATGGAGGGAAATAGAGAGGGTTGTGTTTTCTGACTCTTGGTGAGTTCCCTGGAACACCCGGGACACATGTGCTTTAAAATAAGCCAAACTTATTTTAAGTTGGCATGCAGTCAAAACAGATGGGGTTTCAGTCTGTGACAAAGATGTGTAAGTATCTAATGGAAAGTCGTTTTCTCTACACTAAAAACACTGTCAATAGGACTTATTAAACATCTGTAGTAGCTGCATCCTCTGGTCTTGTGCTTAGATGTTGTACCTCCAATATCTTTGGTTAAAGTGCATTGACATGTGTTGCACCCTTACCGTGATAGCTACAGAGTCACCTGAAACAAGTCTATTTAATAAGCATGGAAGCAGCATAAAGAGTAGGGGTGGGGGAAATAATCGATACAGCATAGTATCGCGATACTTTGCGTGGCGATATTGTATCGATACACAGATGCCAAGTATCAATATTTTATTATATAAACTTGTTTTTTTTCATAGAAACTGTAGCATATCCCTCCGAAAGATGGCCGAATATAAAACCGGAAGTTACGCTAAGACATGTCTACAATTGCAATGAAAGTAACAAAAACAATGCCATCTGCTTTTCAGGTTCAAAGAACACAAATATTCACATAAACTATTCATATTGCAAATACATGTTTTAACCAGGAAGGGACGACGGACATGGATATGACCCATGTGATTTGCAATATCGCAATATATCGTATTGCAATACTTAGCATATCGTAGAATCGCAATACTATCATATCGTAGCTTAAGTATCGCGATAGTGTCGTATCGTGGGGAGCCTGGTGATTCCCACCCCTAATAAAGAGTGCAACTAAATACTGCTAATTCATTGTTTGATGGTATTTGCTTCTGTACCGGCCCAGAGTCTCTTGTAAGAGACTTTCTGAATCTCAATGGAGAAAATCCACGTAAAATAAAGGAGAAATAAAAAAAAAAGGAAACTCTAGTTTTGAATGTTTCTTGATTCATTTTGCAGCTAAAGTGACTAAGTAATTGTTTAGTCTTTACATCTGTATTTCATTCATGTCATAAAGTCTTCTTTCTCTGACAAACAGCCTTAAACCGCAAATCATTTTATATACATGGCAAGAAAGAGAAGCTGCTTTTAACAATTGAGGAGTATAAACGACTTTTAAGTACAATCCAATATTAGGATTTATACAAAAATTAACACCTTTATTGATAATCGTTTGTTAGTTTTTTGCCCATAGGGTGGAACATTAATGCATTTGGAATTTATGTACTTGCATCCTCCCACCCCCTACCCTGAAAGTCACGGTGTAATTTGAACCCAAGGTATACAGAATATAAACAAGGGTAACTAATGCTAGTATATAAATGTGTTTTACAGGGGCATTTCTAATATAGATACTGAAATGTTGGAATTGATTTCTGTTTTCTGATAGAAATAGATATGTTTACCCAGGATATAAATCAGGTGTGTGATTGATTTGTGTTTTCTGAGAGATATTTGCACCCTGGTGTGTTGTTGTTACCTGTGGATCTGGACCGAGCGATGTCTCTGACGGTCACCGTGACGACCAGCAGGGCCAGCAGGAGGAAGAGGAGGCTGAATCCTCGGAGAGAGGTGAAGGCCACAAACCTTAAGGAAATAAAAGTTTCACCAACATCACAAAACAGTTGTGTCACTGCATGGCTGGTGTTTAAGGGTTTATGCAGAAGGGTAATTATTTTTTGCTTTAAAATGTTGGTGTGGAGTTTTTCATCTTTGCTGTTGGATTCTTGTTGCTGTACTAATGAACCTTCGCTGTTGAATACCATTACCATTACTGGTGAATGAATATATATAATATTTAATACAACTGTACCATATTTTGTACCATAATCGGCTGATTCCAGTGTCCAAGATTTTGGCATTTCCCCACCAATATTTCATTTTGTCTCAGCGCAGAAATGTAATCAACAATGCAATTTAAGCAACTAAATATATAGGCTATGTGGGGAAATATTTTCCAAGGCCCATAACTGTGACCCAGTTTATCAGTTCAAACTGTCCTGACAGAGCACACACACCTGTAACCTTGGCTGCTGTGCTCTCTGTGTTCTGTCTCCCTGTTCCTGCCTGTTGGCGTCAGCTGATAGAGTTGTTATGGTTCTATCTTGTTATGCAGCATGTTGATTATTCTCTCAGAACTAGCTAAATACATGGGTCTGGGGTAGAGTTAAGTGGCACCATAACATAGAAAGTAAGCATTTATTTTGGTCAATATTGGTCGATATTAAAAGGAACTGAAAAAGGAAACCCATTGTAACTCTTTAAAACATTATTATGGGAGGAAAAAACAAGATCTGTAGACTTCATTTAAAATAATAAACAGTATGTGTTAACGTTAAATACAAACCACTGAAAACCATGTACATTTCTCATATGTTGCACATTTGTGTCCTATTCTACCCCTTTTAAGATGGCAGAGCGTTTCCACTTTAAATTCAGAAATACTGGACATATTTTTCAGGGTGATTTCTCATATTCTTATTTATTTATTTTAACCATTTCTTTTTAAAATTGTATAATAATTGTTCTTTTATTACCACCTCATTCCTTACTGTGTTCATGTATGCACCATTATACACCAAAACAAATTCCTTGCATGTGTACTTGGCAATAAAACTGTTTCTGATTTTAATATTATATTTTCCTGAGGTTTAGGGTCCTTTTCGGATGTGTAATTAGGTAGATCATTTGTTTATACATCATTTGTAAGTCAATAATATTGTTGTTTATCAAATTGATACTGCTTAAGTTTGTACAGTATCATAATTCTCATTTAATTATTATTATTTATTTGTATGTGCTATATATATATGCCGTTAATAACTGTGTAATATATATATGGCTGCTAAATCCTCAGGACTGTTACAGGATGTGTTTTTTGTAAATTGTGTAACTTTTTTTATTATAATTGTTTTTAATCTTTAATACTTTTGTATGCTTGCTTCTTAGGTAACATTAAGCTGTCTTTGGCTCTTTTCTGCTGTAACGATGTAAATGTCCCCTCTGTGGGACTAATAAAGGTATTCTGATTATGTATCATAATTCTCATTTCATAGTTATTATTATTTTTTGTATTATTATCGTTTTACACGTTCGAAATAAATCTAAATCAAATTATAATTGTTCCTGCAGTCCTAGTGTTGTGAGGAATATCCCTGCGTCATGGTTCCTACCAGATCACCGCGTTGGCTGCAGCGAGCAGAGCTGAGGTCCTGCACGGTCTCTGCCTCCAGTTCACCAGGCCGGAGAGACGACTTCCTCCGCGGCCGGACAGCGGCTCCTCGCCTCGCTCTCCCCGGATCATAGGCACCGCCGGCTGGGCAGATGCCTCCCCGCAGCCCGCTGTTCCTGGTTCCCGGTTCCCCAGCATCGGAACACTCCCAGGGGCCCCTCGCTCTCTGCCGCTCCTCCAGCAGATAACCGGTGTCAAGCTCACAGCAGGGGGTATCATAGCAGTTCTGGTGCTGGATTTTCAAAATAAAAGTCACACAATTGAAACAACAATTAAAATGTAGCCTACTGTTGTTTATTAGTGTTGGGAAGCGGCAGAGGTGGGAGAAGTACTTGAGTAAAAGTAGAAGTACTCAGATCTTGTACTTGAGTAAAAGGAGAAGTACTAAAATATTGTACTTGAGTAAAAGTAGAAGTACTCAGATCTTGTACTTGAGTAAAAGTAGAAGTATCAGAGTGTAGGAATATTATGTTAGGGTACTGCATTCAAAGTGCTACTCAAGTAAAAGTAGGAAAGTATTATCATGAAAATAGCGACAGTAAAATTAGTCATTGTGCAGATTGGTCCATTTCAGAATAATATATATGATATGTTTTATAATGATTGATTATTGAGTGTTATCAAAGATGTAGAGGTGCAGCTAGTTGTAACTACTTCATTACCGTAATGCATCTAACCACGTCTGAAAACTGTAAAGTATTTCACTAAAACATGTTTTAAAATGACAATAAAGGCTCCTTGACAAGCCCATACTCCTCAAAAGGATAAACAGATACAATATAATTAATAGGATAAGAGGGGATAAAAACACAATACCTTCCAAAACAACTATTCAAAACAACTATCTTTGATACAAACTTATGATTAGATGCTGGTTTTCTCTCAAAATGACCATAAGTAAAGTAAACACTGAAGTCTCTGAAATTGCTATTGCTCAGAGACTGTAATGGTAGTTTTCCATTTTATATGATGTGTTTTATTTTGAAATTCAGATTAGCCACATATCCTCTCTGGTTGTGTCCAATTCTTTCTGACTTGAAGCCTTCAGCTGGTGTGTGTGTGCGTGTGCGTGTGCGTGTGCGTGTGCGTGCGTGTGTGTGTGTGTGTGTGTGTGTGTGTGTGTGTGTGTGTGTGTGTGTGTGTGTGTGTGTGTGTTTGTGTGTCATGGAATGTGACGTAATTTGTTTTGTGCCATTACCAACCATGAGTTAATATGTTTGTTGTTGTTGGTTAAAGTGTATTATTAATGTATTATTTCAGTGATATTTCCTCACCAACAGATAGCTAACTTGTTTCTTTTCTTTTCTTTTGTACTATCTGGAGCTTTATACCATTATAATGAACTCTGAGAGAACTGATATGAATCCTCTGTTATCTGAATAAGCAATGAAGAAGCAGTGTTTATGCTTCACATAACTGGAAGAAACTCCAACAAATCTGCATCCCTCACTTCTTTAAAATCAAGACAGAAGACTTGTCTGTTTGCTGCTGCATTTTATTAAATCAAATAATTATTATCTACCAGTTGTATTCTTGTATTTAATGCATTTCTTACTCTATGGTTGTTTTATTGGTATTTTATTGACTTAACGACTGTTTTTAAATGTATATAACAGCAATCTTAATGTGTTTGCATTGTGTTGAAATGTGCTGTATCAATAAAGTTGCATTTGTCACGCTCCTGGGTTCATGTTTGGGTGTTTTTGCTGTTTTCCATGTCATGTTTTCCTCTGGGTTATTGTCTGGTCCTTTTCCCTGTGTTTTTCCTCTTGTCATTTGTTTCCCTGGTGTGTCTATCTGATTGTGTTCATCTGGGCCCCTGTGTTTCCTCCTCCCTCATCACCTGTGTCTTGTTGTGTGATTAGTCTTTTGTTTATTTAAGTGCTGGGTTTTCTGTCTGTCTTTGTCGGTTCGTCTTGTGTTATGACTTGGTCTGCGGTGAGTGTTCTGTTCAGTCTTTGTTCAGTTAAGCCTTGCAATAAAGGAGTTTTTTTCAGTTTATATCTGCATTTGGGTCCTGCTTCCTTCACAAACCGTAACAGAACGAACCGACCAAAATGGACCCAGCAGATTATCCATTCGAGAGGGAATTACGTCATTTAACTATTCTCTGGCTTTCTGCTATGGTAGGTGGGGGGCAGCGTTCAGTGTGCAGCAGAAAGAGGCTACTCTGGCAGAGGCGCACCAGATGGCAAGGGAGAAACCTCATCTTGTGAAGTTTTTACCTGGCTGGATTATGGACATCCTCCCGAATTGTGATTCCCGGCCTGCTAGCCCCAGGCATGCTAGCCCCCTGCCTCCCAATTCCCAACCTGGCACCATACGGCTCAGTGGGGTCCGTCTGAAGTCAACCCATGCTTCTGCCCCAGTTCCTGCTCCTGTTCAGGAGTTGTATGATGTAACTCGTCTGGCTTATGGAGGTCCACGGAGTATTCAGGCGGCTGCGAAGAGAAGAAGTCGCAAGGCCAGGCTAGCACCCCGAGCCCCAGCAGCCATGGTTCCGGCTACAGAACCGGCCCACACAGCCATGGCTCCACCCCCAGTACAGGCCCCAGCAGCCATGGCTCCATGCAGCAGTACCGGCCCACGCAGCTTTGCTTCCATACTCCATTACCTGGCTTACACAGCCAGGGTCCAGGCTTCTGCTCCATGGTTCCAGCTCCAGTGCCGGCCCCAGCAACCATGGCCCCTGCTCCAGAACCGGACCTTACAGCCTTGTTTCCGAATCCAAAACCAGTCCACACAGCCATGATCCACGCTTCAGCTCCGGACCTTACAGCCATGTTTCCGGCTCCAGAACCGGACCTTACAGCCATGTTTCCGGCTCCAAAACCAGTCCACACAGCCATGATCCAGGTTCCGGACCTTACAGCCATGTTTCCGGCTCCAGAACCGGACCTTACAGCCATGGTCCCGGCTTCAGTACCGGCTCCAGTAACCATGGTCCCGACTCCGGCTCCTCGGCTCCTGCTGGCTCTCCAGCCGACGCCAGCTCCCCGTGTCCTGTCGGCATACCGGCCGACTCCAGCACCCCGTGTTCTGTTGGCGAACCAACCCACTCAAGTGTCGTTGGAGGTTCCGCTGGGGGTCCTGCCAACCCTATGTCCTGTGCCGATGGAGGTTCCGCCGGGGGTCCTGCCAACCCTATGTCCTGTCCCGTTGGGGGACCTGCCGACTACTCTTCTGCCGGGGGTCCTGCCAACCCTATGTCCTGTGCCGATGGAGGTTCCGCTGGGGGTCCTGCCGGCTCCGTGTCCTGTCCCGTTGGAGGTCCCGCCGACTACTCTCCTGCCGGGGGTCCTGCCAATCCCATGTCCTGTCCCGTTGGGGGTCCTGCCGTCTACTCTCCTGCCGGGGTCCTGCCAACCCTATGTCCTGTCCCGTTGGGGGTCCCGCCGACTACTCTCCTGCCGGGGGTCCTGCCAACCCTATGTACTGTCCCGTTGGGGGGTCCCGCCGACTACTCTCCTGCTGGGGGTCCTGCCAACCCCATGTCTTGTCCCGTTGGAGGTCCCGCAGACTGCTTTTCTGCCGGGAGTCCTGCCAACCCCATGTCCTGTACCGTTGGAGGTCCCGCAGACTACTCTTCTGCCGGCGGTCCTGACAACTCCATGTCTTGTCACGTTGGAGGTCCCGCAGACTGCTCTTCTGCCGGGGGTCCTGCCAACGCCATGTCTTGTCACGTTGGAGGTCCCGCAGACTCTTCTGCCGGGGGTCCTGCCAACGCCATGTCTTGTCACGTTGGAGGTCCCGCAGACTGCTCTTCTGCCGGGGGTCCTGCCAACCCCATGTCCCGTGCCGTTGGAGGTTCCGCCGACTGCTCTCCTGCCGGGGGTCCTGCCGGCCCTGTGTTCTCTTCCATGGGGGATCTTGCCGACATCGGCTCCTTCCCGGCCTACGGAGCTGTCCGGTCTTCGTCCTCGAGCCCGGTCCCCTGAGTTCGCCCGTGGTGGTCTTCGCCCCTCCTCGGACTCTGCCTTGCCCCCGGGCCGTCCGCCCGAGACCCCCTCCTCGAATTCTGCCTTGCCCCCGGGCCGTCCCCCCGAGACCTCCTTTTTGAACTCTGCCTTGCCCCCGGGCCGTCCGCCCGAGTTCCCCTTTTTGAACTCTGCCTTGCCCCCGGGCCGGCCGCCCTCCACCCGTCCTCCAGACCCCCTCCACCCACCCTGCTGGACTTTGTTTTTTGGGACGTCTGGAATCTGTCCCCTGGGGGGGGGGGGGTTTCATGTCACGCTCCTGGGTTCATGTCACGGTTGTAGTTTTGTAGGTTTGGGTGTTTTTGCTGTTTTCCATGTCATGTTTTCCTTTGGGTTATTGTCTGGTCCTTTCCCCTGTGTTTTTCCTCTTGTCATTAGTTCCCTGGTGTGTCTATCTGATTGTGTTCACCTGGGCCCCTGTGTTTCCTCCTCCCTCCTCACCTGTGTCTTGTTGTGTGATTAGTCTTTTGTTTATTTAAGTTCTGGGTTTTCTGTCTGTCTTTGTCGGTTCGTCTTGTGTTATGACTTGGTCTGCGGTGAGTGTTATGTTCAGTCTTTGTTCATAGTTAAGCCTTGAAATAAAGGAGTTTTTTTCAGTTTATATCTGCATTTGGGTCCTGCTTCCTTCACAAACCGTAACAGCATTGCCTTGAAAAATTTTCTGGTTGGAGCCAAACATTTCAGTGTATTCTTGATTTTTCAAACTAGAGTGTGTTGTCAGGCAGGAGTAGTTGGACAAGGCCGAGGTAATATTTTGACTGGTCAGATATCGCAATTATTAAGCCAAATACTTCAGTACGCAGATTTCTGGTCACGATCCTGGAATTTGCCCTTTGCCCTTTTTACATTACATGACATTTGGCTTGTTTCCAAAGTGACTCCAACCAAAGTGCAATAAACTATTAAGATACAAACTCAGAACAACAACAAAAATGCAGATATATTCGCTTCAAATTAGCCAAACCACTGTCAGTGCTGGTGCATACGTTTCAACTATAGGCTTGACTCTTAAAACCTGTTAAGCCCCGAGCCTGTTTTTCAGGTTTCAGGCTCGAAAATGACATTCCCAAAACAAATGACCATATCTTCCCTTCTAAAAGGGTTAAATGAATAATCTTTTTTCTCAAAGTAATGATAAACCTGTGAGTTGAATGTAGAAAAGTCCGATTCAATATAGATGTTTTTTATTTTAAAGAAAATTCAGATTGATCATGGTAAACTGTAAATTATAGTGTCCGTCCAAAAAATATTTTATACTTATAGTGAAAACTAACCTTGGATGATGGGTTAGTAGACTAAAAGCTTTAGGAATCCAAAGTGCAACATATAAGTACCCTGTATCAAGATTGATGCAAAACAAGTGATATTTGACCTTTTTAGACAGATTTAGCAAAAAAAACCTCTTCTGGGGCCATTTGGGTGGATTTTTCATATCTCTGGCTCCCCTTTTTGGATTTTGATATGACATCTCTTTCTAACTGTCAGAGCCAATGGAATCGAGGGGAACTCCCACATAGTCCTTATTTGGTCATGTGTGTGTGTTAGAGTGCTGCATAGCCAAGAGCGGAAGCAGCAGCCACTCTGGTGGCTACCATTAGCAGCTAACTTTTGCTTTGCGATTTTTACATAAAAATGTAATTAAGGATTATAAATGAAATAATTTTTTTTATACAGAGACGTTAAAAACCTATGGATTAACCGATTCAGCCGCATTTTTTCTCATTTTAATGCCATTGAACACGTCTTTCGATCAGATTGACAGCTACGGTGAGACGATCTCCCTAGAAGCTCCGTAAAGGTACGTGTTGTGATGTCTGTGTTTGCTTCCCCTGTTGAGAGTTCGGATCGATGATACTATATACCTAAATAATCTGTGGAACCTCAGCTTTAATCGGATATCTTGTATGTGCAGCTACAATAAGTAATAAGGGTACTTTTATCTTGAGTTCTGTGCTAATGTCCGTTAGCATTTTTCGCTAAGGGGTCATTTAGATGCTTCTTATGAGACTTGTTTTTTGTTTTGGTAAAAATGGTTTGTATCGTCAGTTAGCTGAGATTATTTCCCTTAATCTGGTATAACACATTAATAGGTTCTTAAATATTAAGATCCCCTGAGACACAGTGTCGTGAAAAAAAAAAACAGGGTCCCCGCCGGCGGGGACCTTGGGGTTTAACAGGTTAAGTGCGACTCTGAATTTGCAGAATAAAACCAACCCAATGGTCGCACAATGAACAAAAACACATCTGCAGAAACAGGGACCAGACAATGTTTGATTTAGTAATGCACTTTAAAGTCAGATCATTGAAGATGGACCTAACTTAAAATAGGATGATAGCTAGATAAATATGCAGCCTGTGTGTTGGAGAGGCTGTATAGAAAGACTCCAAGAAAAAGAGTACAAATTAACAGGTCTTGGTAAGTTAGGGCCAAAATAAGGAAATGTTTTGGATTTGTATCGAGATCTGAACTAAGTGCCAAATTGTGCAAACACACACACACACACACACACACACACACAGACACAGACACAGACACACACACACACACACACACACACACACACACACACACACACACACACACACACACACACACACACACACACACACACACACACACACACACACACACACACACACACACACACACACACACACACTTAAACATTATCATGCACTCATTCTTGTTTTGTTGTACATACTGTTACATCTGTGTGTGTGTGTGTGTGTGTGTGTGTGTGTGTGTGTGTGTGTGTGTGTGTGTGTGTGTGTGTGTGTGTGTGTGTGTGTGTGTGTGTGTGTGTGTGTGTGTGTGTGTGTGTGTGTGTGTGTGTGTGTGTGTGTGTGTGTGTGTGTGTGTGTGTGTGTGTGTGTGTGTCAGCCACTAATTGGACTGAATTTCACCGAGCAACAAAAGATCAGGCTCGAAAATTCCAGCTCTGGTTTGTACAGGCTTTGCTTTGTTGTCTCTTGGCTTTCTGTCTCTTCTAATGCTGTGTTAACAGTTATCACTCTCTCTCTCTCTCTCTCTCTCTCTCTCTCTCTCTCTCTCTCTCTCTCTCTCTCTCTCTGTCTCTCTCTCTCTCTCTCTCTCTCTCTGTGTTTCTTTCAATCTCTCTCTCTCTTTTTATTTTTCTTTCACGCGGCCCATGAAAGCTTTTTTTTTTTTTGCCCCAAACGAAGCACCGTTACCCAAACTGCTCTGAGGCCAGAACTCACGAGGGACTTCCCTCATCAACTCCCGAATATCTCTCCCTCACACACACACACGCACTAGCACATGCACAAACACACATTAACACACACACACACATTTCAGGAGCCACAATGAACCCCAGACCTTCATTGGAGTGGACCGTTGCCACCGTCTCCATCTATGGGAAACTCTCTGTGTTGCTCGGTGCTGATCCTGGACCGGAGCTTCCTGTTGGGTCTTTCTGTTGATGTTGAGGACGGATAGATCTCGGAGGGAAGGATGATGATTGAGCTGCAAAGCCCGGATGATAGAGGAGGAGGAGGCGTTGGGTACTTGGACATACTGAGCACAGAGGAGCTTGAGTGTAAGATCTGCTACTGCGCCTACAATCTGAACAGCCGCCGTCCGAAAGTGCTCGATTGCTGCCACCGTCTTTGCGCCAAATGTCTCACCAAGATCCTTGACCTTGGTGAGTCGCCTCCGAACGTTGTGGTGTGTCCGTTCTGCCGATACGTCACCAGACTATCTGGGCAGGAAGTGAGCAGCCTGCCAGATGATTGCAACCTGCTGGCGGCGCTGTCCCTCCGAAGCAGGAACCAGAGGAACCTCCACTTCCACCAGGAGGCGACGACAGAACTGCTCCTCAACCCCCGGCGCCTCAACTCTCTGATGGGAAGTAATCCACCCATGACATCCCCTTTCTCCTCCTCCTCTTTGTCCTCGTCTTCTTCTTCTTCCTCCTCCACCACTTACTCCTCCATACGAGGGTCCTCTAACTTTGTGGTGATCACCATCATGGAGCCGCCACCGCCGCCAATACCCACATCCAACCGAGGAGAAGTCCACCATCACGGATCGGACTACCGCTCCTCCAGCGTGGACTCCATGGCGTCCATCACTCAGAGGTGGACGATGTGGAATTGTGCCGCCCTGCTTTGTCAAACCTCCGCCCGAGCGCTGGTGTGGGTTTTGGGGTTGCTGTACTTCAGCTCGCTGCCCATGGGGGTCTACCTGCTCATCATGCAGAAGACCACGGTCGGAGTCCTGCTGGTGAGCCTGGTTCCCGCCAGCCTGGTCATAATCATGGTCTATGGACTGTGCCAGTGTATCTGCCACGAGCTGTGGGACTGCATGCCTCCATAATGGGAAGCACATGAATGGGTTCAATGGGTTTGTGTTCGAAAAATGTCACTCGTCACCGGCTTGAGGATCCATGTATCTGTGATGCTCTCCAGAATGGAAGTAGTCATCACATACAGAGCATCAACTAGTTCCTGAACAGTGTCCTTCAATTGCTGATATCCAAGACAGTCACAAGATGGAGGAATGCCGGTTCTTCTAGGTAATCATACATCCTGTCATGTTCAAAATATTGATTTTTTTCTCAAAATATTGGCTTTTTTCAGAAAATCTCAACATTTTGACCTTTTCACAAAATTCTGACTTTTTTTGGAAATCTCAAAATTCTGACTTTTTCTCAAAGCTCTGACTTTTTCTCAAAATCCCCAAATCGTGTATTTTTCTCAAAATCATGTATTTTTTTCAAAATCTCAAAATTCTGACTTTTTCTTAATACTCAAAAATGTTAATAATCCCTGGTCCCCGGCTTGAGCTTCAATCTCAGGATCCATGTATTTGTGATCCTCACCAGAAGTCATCACATCAACTAGTTCCTGAACAGTGTCCTTCACATGCTGATATCCAAGAGAGGGAGTTACACAGTCACAAGATGGAGGAATACCGGTCCTTCTATACATTCTGTCATGTACAAAATAGTGACTTTTTTCTGAAAATGTTTTTTTTTTCTGAAAATCTCAACATTCTGACTTTTTTCTCAAAATGTTGGCTTTTTTCTCAAAATGTTTTTTTTTCTCAAAATCTCAACATTCTGAATTTTTCTCAAAATTCTGACATCTGAAAATCTAAAAAATTCTAAATTTTTCAAAAAAATCTGCCTTTTTATCAACATTCTGCCTTTTTCACAAAATATCAAAAAATTCGGACTTTTTCTCAAAATCTAAAAAAAATCGGACTTTGTCTCAAAATCCCCAAATCATGTATTTTTCTAAAAATTCTGACTTTTTCTGAATACACTCGTCACCGGCTTGTGCTTCAATCTCAGGATCCATGTATTTGTGATCCTCTCCAGAATGGAAGTAGTCATCACATACAGAGCATCAGTTAGTTCCTGAACAGTGTCCTTCACATGCTGATATCCAAGAGAGGGAGTTCCACAGTCACAAGATGGAGGAATAGAAAGCAGTATTCAATGTTTACTTCAGATTAGCTCCACGTCAGAAATGATCATGCTTGTCATATGTCTCTCTCCATAGAGGCTGAATCATCATGTTAATCACATAGCTATCATATGCCTCAAACAGTCCTGATGCTCTTCTAGGTAATCACACATCCTGTCATGTTCACAGCTACAGTTGGGATACCTTTGTTATCATGTTACTCTGATGTTGGAAGAGTTCATTCACAATGTTTTGCTTAGCTAGACAATGGGTCTCCAGAGTTCACTAATGGGGACGTTACCGTGTAACTGACCATGCAAACGCTTCAATAGCAGAACAAAAAAAATGCTCCTTTTCTTTATGGGAGATTATGTGCATTACAAATAGAGCTTAGAGTGTTTTCATTGTTATGCATGTTCATTTGTGCTAATGTGTTTAGCTTCGTAGCCGATTAATCCGCTATGTGCACAGTCACTTTCGCATTCTGTGTAATACTGCTCGTCTGTTTCCGGTTAAAAGATGACAACCTTTTATATCCGCTTGAAAAGCTCTTGAAAATCAACATTTACGATGTTCATCGGATTTGCCTGACGACTAAAGCCCACGCCAGAAAAACTGGAAAAAGCCTTTTTTCTCCGTCGTCCATTTGTGCTAATTAGTTTAGCTTGATAGCCGACCTTTTACACCCGCTTCCTAGGAGCTCCTGAAAATGAGCATTTAAGATGTTCATCGGATTTGCCAGGCTGCTAAACCCCCAGCCAGAAAACTGGACAAAGGCTTCAAATGATATACAGCATAATATATACACAACTATGAAGAACAGAAAACCACTATTTCCGCATCGACTGGCGCTAACCAGCTAACGCTAGCATACGCTGGCTAACGTCTAGAGTACTTTTCCTCCTGTCTTGGAAAATATTCCGTCGCTTGTGTTAAAATAAACTTTTAAACTAAATCACAGCCAGTTTAAAAGGACACTCTTCAGAGCAGTTTCACGATGTGTTGGGAGTACGTCAGAGACCCTCGTGCAAATAGCGTATTAAAGTTCAAAGCGTCAGACTTAGCTACGAGGTAACTTAGTGACAAAATGTAACTAACAGATATCAACATGAAACTTTCCCAGTTGATTACCGACATAATGAGAAAAAGTTTTTTTATTACAAGTTTTCCGAAATGTCATGTTTGAATATGCAAATGAGGGATTATCTAATTAAATGTGTGTTGATTTGCATCTCTTTACATTGTATAAATCTGGGTTTAAAACTCTTGTTTCATTTTGTTGACATATGAGAGTAACGCAATGTTTTTTGGAATAAAATGTTCAATAAATCAGGTTGTGTGACTTGTTTTGTAGAGGTTTGGTGCATCTGAAGCAGAGATTAATATGAATTAACATAAATATGCAAATTGAGTATAATTAAATGCTATTTTTGGTGAATTAAGGGAACATGCAAATAAAGAAAGTTAGTGGGATAGACACCTAATTAAGTATAAGTTCGGGAGTAAAATAGCCACAAAAAGATTTGTTGGCTTTTTTGCTCAGGCTATCTCGTTATTGCCATTTCTGGTGAATTCTGCTAAATAAATGTGTGTGGATGAGAAAAACAAGACCGAAACAACGACGCTTTGGCAGGTCATTCTGGTCATTTTTAATCAGAGCACAGGTTGCAAAGTTCTTCACACAATGCAGCAAATTAAAATCAACATACTGTAAAGTAATAACAAATGTTGAGTAAACTGATTTCACCAATTCACGTAAGATTGGAGAAATGGAAAGAAAAGTCAAATAAAGGCAAGAAATTCTCTATTAAAGTGTTAGATTTAGGTGGATATTTGTTAGAATGCCTTATTTCCTCAGACAGATCCATCTTAGTGTGCAGCATAATACATTTAGCAATAATGGAAAGCCTTAATGTATGAGATCTTAAAATTAAATCTTAAAACTTGATGCTGGTGTATGATGCTAAAAAGTGATATTTATAACGTCATGTTCTGGTTTAATGTCTGAAAACTGAAATAATTCTTATTCAAACATATCTGAAATTTGCTTTAAGGAGTTTTTTCTAGAAAGTTCATTTTGATTAAATACTACTTTTTTTTGTTCAGTCTATATTGAAGTGTCGACTCTGTGCTCTGTGATGAGTTTGAGCCTGAACCACCAGAGGGGGCTAATCTCCTCTGCCCCATTATGTCTAAGAACATAGAAATCAAATCAGTGTTGTTGGAGAACTCTAGACTTTACATGTCAGAAAAAATCCAACATGCTTCAAGTCTCACACTATCCATTCAAATTATGAAACATATGCAGCAGGAGTGTTTGCTCAAATCATTTGAAAGTCAAATTAAACTTTAATGCTGTTATTACAAATAGATGTGAGCACTTCTACCACTCTTTGTGTTTGTAATAGTTGCTAATTGACTTTGTGGCAATTAGGCACACATTAATAAAGAGAACATGTTATTGCAAAATAAACTATTATAATAAATGATTTAAATGTAGATGTTGTGCTTCAACATACCTTCTAATAAAAGAGTTTGCTTGTAAAATAAACAACAGTCAGAGCATTTTCTACTAAGATATGCAAATATGTAAAACTCAGGAAAATATGCAGCATTATAGTGTTTTTTCATTGTCAGATAAATAAGAAGGCCCCTTTATGCTTTAGGGTTGTTCCCTTCCATGCAGTGTGTTATATAGGTTTGTGTGCATGTAAATGGTTTGCAAAGGCTACAATTCCAAAGTTCTCTCCCACACACTCCCTTCCCTCCTTCCTGAAACGCCTCCATTGGACTCCTTTGTTTACTTCCTGAACATAGTGACATCACTATTTAACCCTCCGGCTTCTATTTGGCTAGTGCTCCAACACATTGTTCGTGATAGGCCAAAGGGCGGGGCATCTCTAAGCTGGTTGACCAATCACAACAGAGTCGGCCAGCTAACCAATCAGAGCAGACTGGGCTCTGGTTTCAGACAGAGGGTGAAAAGAGGTGCTGCAGCAAAATAAATAAAGAGCTTTTTGAACATTGAAGCATGGAGAGACATGTCCCAGTAGAGACACTACATACTGATATACACCTGAACATCAACAGGAGAGGACTCTTTAAAGTAGAGACACTACCTACTGATATACACCTGAACATCAGCAGGAGAGGACTCTTTAAAGTAGAGACACTACATACTGATATACATCTGAACATCAGCAGGAGAGGACTCTTTAAAGTAGAGACACTACATATTAATATGAACCTGGAAATTAGAATAATATGTCCTATTTAAGTTATTACCTAATATTTTGTACATGTTTTGAACTATTCCCTCCATCTCTGTCATGATGCTGTCCAAGCAGGATATAAACAAACAGCGAGGATGTTTTCCCAGAACACTTTGTCCTGCTTGGCTTCTCAAACATTTGTCCTGCCGATGATAAACAGCCGTCTACCGTTTGTGTTTTCCAGAGGACTCGGAGTCTGAGTCTGAGCGAGTCTTCCCTACAGGGACAGCAACATCATTCCAGATTCCTCCTCAGTGATGCAATGAACATTCCCACATGTTGCTGTGAGGAACTTTCACAGGAAGCGCAGGCCAAACTGGAAACAAATACAACCTCCTCCAGTCAATTTGATGAGTTGTCACTTAATATGGTAATTTTCTCGACAGCACCCTGGGTCCCGACCCATTAGTTAGGGTTGCCAAAGCTTTTTTTCTGCTTCGTGATATTCGGGCTTGAAAAATAGAGTTATTTAATTATTGTTGCATGACAAATTGCTTGTCCCTGGATGTTAAAATGTTGAGGTACTTGTATTTTTCCATTTTATGATATTGAAAAGGGGAAATAATGTAATTTTACTCCAATAAATTTAAGTCAGAAAATAGTCAAATTACACAGTAATATGCTACTTGATGCAACAATGTTATCTAGAAAGTTCACCTATGTAAGAATAATTATATACACAGACATAAAGACTGTTTGTACTATTACTTGTAATACAAAGTACATTTAGCTGATAATACTTTTACTTAAGTAAGATTTTGCATGCAGGACTTCTTGCAATGAGGAACGTTGACAATAATGTATTGGTACTTTTACTAAAGTTAAGCAACTGAAACTTATTACACCATTGATTTTATATTATATTTCTTTATTTCACATTCCCCATAGGTAGTGAGTAGAGCTGCTCTCAGCCAATCAGATTCGCGGATATCGCTCCGACAACAAACAAAAGATCGAGGCTAGCTGAGCTCATTACACTCGGTCCGTCTCTACGCAACATAACTGCTCTCCTACCTCCCTTCGTCGACCAGCTCTTCTGTATTTCATCCACTCTCAGTCTCCTTCTAGTGTCTATATATATGTGGCTTTGTGTCAGCTAATGTCAACCTGAGCCGAGCGCTTTGCCTTTTGCTGAACGGGTTAGCCACCAGGTTAGCTTCTCGGCTAACCAGGAGCTAGTTAGCTGGGCATGCTAGGTAGCTTAGCCTGCTATTCAGCGTAACCCGTACAAACTAACAGAGACAGTTAGCTTAGCATGCTAGTTATATGAGCTTGCTAGTTAGCATCTCCCCTACGAACCAGCGGAGCCAGTTAGCTTAACATGCTAGTTAGCTTAGCCTTCTAGTTAGCTTATCCAATACGAACCAGTGGAGCCAGTTAGCTTTTGCTAAAAAAAACTCCCTTTAAAAACACGACACTGACCGACACAAGTGGATTTGGCTTGTTTGCCGACAAGCCATTTAAAGAGTGAATCAACGTGATGTCTGGACAGTCGTCGGGGGGCTGTGGGTTCCTGATGTCGGTTGTTGTCCACGGAGACTCTGCTCTGAACGACCAGGAGAAGGAGCTCAACCAGCGGCTCCGACGGCTCTACCCGGCCGTAAATGAGACGGAGACTCCGCTGCCCCGCTCCTGGAGCCCAAAGGACAAGTTCAGCTACATCGGGCTCTCACAGAACAACCTCCGTGTGCACTATAAAGGTAATGACATGAAGACAAACACTGAGTTTAAAGCACTTTTATTATTATCCTCCTCCCCTTCCTCCAATGCTAATGTTAGCTTAGCTTGACAGTTAGCGGACCAACCGTCAAAGCTAACCGTTGGGGCTAAAAACAAACTAGATATGATCAGATAAGTTGGACCGTTATTAATTCCCGCATGGAAACTAACGTATCATAGCAGCAAAAATAATAAGAAAGAAACATACAGAGTTCAAATGGAATATAACGCACTTTTATCCCCCCACCCCATTGCTAACGTTAGCTTAGCTTGACGTGGCTAAAAACAAAGTAGGCTAGTGGCTTCATCAACAACAAGGCAGAGGACATCTTGCAACCCGACCAGCTGGCGAGGTTTTATCCACAGCCTAAAACTGACCTGCTAGCTCGTTAGCTTCCCCGCTACCTTGTTAATAAAGTTAGACTAGACCAGTCTGTCCTAAAATTAAATACAGAGCTAAATCCCATATATAATGTACGCTAAAGGATATTCGAGTTTCTATTCGGTGGTTGTGATGTTCTGCTAAATGTTTGTTTTCCTTGTGTCGTGTATGTGTCCTTGTTTGATGTTGCAAATGGAGCTGCTGTGATGCAAGTAAAAGGTTTGACAAATGACTGACATTGAATTAGTATCGTATAAAGTGTCATCCTGAAGCTATAACGACGGATGTCATGTCAAAAAAACACATAACATGTAGGTGTAGAAGCACCCATAAGTCATATAATCAAGCCGAAATGGACATGAGCTACACATCCCTTTTTGGTTGGCTAATGTAGCATTATTAGGTAATTAAATGACAGGAAATACACTGTCGAATATCCCGATTGGCTTCAATTACTCCGATGAATTGCTAGGCTACCAGTGAAGTAGTTATAGATGACAGGCAAAGATAGTCGTTTGCTGCTGAGGTTTTAATATCAAGTGACATCCGGGCTGATTAGCAAAGCTATCAAGAGGGTTTTTGTTGCAGGCCTACAAGAAAAGGATAGAGTTAATACAAATCTGTGCTTCCTGGGTGTGTTCTACTATTCTGGGTCTGACCAGGCCCACTACGCACACTCTTCCTTCTTGACGACTAGAATGTTCTGCCTCTATACAGCAGATGTATTTAATAGCAGGTACACAGATGTTGTGTAACGTTAGCCTTCAAACACTGCAAACTGTTAAGTATTCGTTGGAAGGACATCTGAGTCATTTTACTTAAATAAACAAACAGCACACCTGATTTTTTTTTTAGTACAAATAATCTTATAATAAACCGTTTTTCATGCATGAGGAACAGCAGGATTCAAATCACTTGAGTGTTACTTTTGCATGTGACATACATTATTTAGGAATTCCCTAACGGCTTGTTATCTAATACTCAAGATAATATTTGTATTAGATATTTTTTATGAAAACCAATAAGTAGTTTTATCATTGAAGTCTTTTGGTAACCAAAAATAACAATCATTTCCTTGTTCTAGCTTCTCAAAAGTGATTAATTCTTGTTTTCTTGCTTTCTTTAGAAGTTGAATATCATCATGCTTTGAACTGTTTATTGGATATATCATTTATATTAAGACTTTCCTTTCTTAGTGGATTATGAGTTCTCATTTTTTGATTGATCTTAATTACATTAAATGGCAGTGACACTAACAATTATAAAGCTGCGATGTACGTTTTGAATATGGGTTCTTTGTGTGTTATTGTGATGCTTTTGTTTTCCCTCAGCTGAACACTGTATTAATCTATCAAACACCTTCACTAAACACATGTAGAATAGGTTTTAGCTTTTATATTTTAGTTGATCAACATCAGTTCATATTTGAAAGTGTTCTGGGTATTCCCAAATATTCGTTCATTAAACTCACAGTAGCCAGATTTAAATGAGACATCCTCTGAAGGGACAATGGGAGGAAAATATCTGACTATGATTTTTTATTTTTTTTAAAATTCCAACTGCGATTAAGATTATTTTTGTTGTCAAAGCATTTTCTGTAGATTCAACTTCAGGCCTGTCTTGTAGTCATCGTATTATCCGGCAGTGGCTCAGTCAGTAGGGGCTTGGACTGTGAGCCGTAGGGTCACCGGTTCAAGTCCCCAACCAGACCTAAATATGGAGTGTGGACTGCTACTTCAAGAGGTCCCAGTTCACCTCCTGCCCTGCCGTGGTGCCCTTGAGCAAGGCACCGGACACCCCCACTTCCCCCCCCACTCCCATTGCTCCCTGGGCGCTGTACAATAGCTGCCCACTGCTCCTAGTGCTAGACTCCTGGTACTAGGATGGGTTAAAAGCAGAGAACACATTTCACTGTGTGAGCATTAAAGAGGGTTTCATCCCTCCCAATTCTATAAAAAGAAACAATTATATTTATATCTACGAAAGTCATGACCTTAATTCTACTTGAACAAATCATTAAAATAATGCAGTTACTCGTTGTTATCCTTTCAGGGTTCTGTTTCTCCCAAACCACGTTTTCCATAGTAAAGAAAGCTTGTTTACTACAGGAAACACTCCCAGATTTAGCTCACATCTAGTAAGATATTACATTAGTGGTACACTAGGAGAAGTCAGTGTTTCTTAGTATAATCATGCTACCAGCAGTGTATCAATGGCAGCGACTTAGTTATCCACATTTTGAAATAACTTAATGAAATTGTTGTTGTTCAAACATTTTTTGTAGTTTCATCTGTATTGTTGGCATCGTATTTAACAAAATATCTACAACAATTAGTGTATGCAGTTTGTATTAAATAAGATATTACATTAGTGGTACATTTAACTTTGTAGTATAATCATGACGTTTAATAGAGTGTTAATAACCAGGCACATGTTATAACAACTTTAAACAGCTGCCAAGTAGCGTCTTGCAGTGTAAATACTTCTGGTATTGACCGCTCATAAATCAGTTGACTGCTCTGTAGCTGTTGAGCAAACTTTAGCTTCAGCAGAGTAATGGGATGAGCTGCTTGACAACCCACAATGTCCAGATTCAAAGTATTAAATGTTTTCTTCAAGTTTTTATTTTGTTGGTCGAACGCACGAAAGTCGCTTTGGATAAAAGCGTCAGCTAAATGCAATGTAATATAATCCTTCACAGATATTAATACAAATACTATCTAATAAAATGGCACCATATGTCCTTGGACACAACGCCTTCTTCCCCCTCGCATAAAGCCCATTTTTATATTCTTTGACATCAAAAGTCCCCTATTTATTTTACACTCAAATTCGTAATCTGTGGAATTGCAATTATACAAAATACTGCCAATAGAAATGTACCTGGGAAGGTATTGGGACATTTCCCTTGAGGCCGGTCCCTGTTAGCACAGCAATTAGGTTGTCAAACTTTCTTTGTGTATAGTCTCTGCAGAAGCCCCACCTGACTTTAATCCAAGGGCATACAGTCATGCCCTGTGCTTTGAATTAAAATGAATCTAAATGGATAATGAAAGGCCAAATCCAAATTAATCAATCAGCTTAACCTTGGTGTTGTCCTCATTTCAACTGTTTGTGTTGTCTTCATGTCAACTGTTTGTGTTGTCTTCATGTCAACTGTTTGTGTTGTCTTCATGTCAACTGTTTGTGTTGTCTTCATGTCAACTGTTTGTGTTGTCTTCATGTCAACTGTTTGTGTTGTCTTCATGTCAACTGTTTGTGTTGTCTTCATGTCAACTGTTTGTGTTGTCCTCGTGTCAACTGTTTGTGTTGTCCTCGTGTCAACTGTTTGTGTTGTCCTCGTGTCAACTGTTTGTGTTGTCCTCGTGTCAACTGTTTGTGTTGTCCTCGTGTCAACTGTTTGTGTTGTCCTCATGTCAGATGTTGGTGTTGTTCTCATGTCAACTGTTTGTGTTGTCCTCATGTCAACTGTTTGTGTTGTCCTCATGTCAACTGTTTGTGTTGTCCTCATGTCAGATGTTGGTGTTGTTCTCATGTCAACTGTTTGTGTTGTCCTCATGTCAACTGTTTGTGTTGTCCTCATGTCAGATGTTGGTGTTGTTCTCATGTCAACTGTTTGTGTTGTCCTCATGTCAACTGTTTGTGTTGTCCTCATGTCAGATGTTGGTGTTGTTCTCATGTCAACTGTTTGTGTTGTCCTCATGCCAACTGTTTGTGTTAACAACTAATTACCACACGTTGTACTTACATTTTATTATCAAAAGACCTCATACACACAAAAATAAACCTATTTTTACAGGGCAAACATTCTGAATCATTTTGACCATAGTTAAGATATAACAAACATATTCTGTTGGATTATTACAGACTATATATGTCAAATAATATTTACTTTAATTAGGATCCTGTTTTGAAACTATTTGAAGGTGACATATTCTGCTAATTGATAGGCTCATATTCGTGTTTTGTTCCTCGACTGTGACATGTTTTAATGTTAAAGGGGGAGAGAAACTTCCTCTGGAGGGAACACCATTTACATGCACTAAAGGAAAGGGAAAACCCTCATAAAGCATAATGGGGCCTCTTGCATTATTTAATGGCAGTGCAAAATGACACCACATGCTATACATTTAAACAAAACACACACAAATCAATGAAAGTAATGAGTATTCTTAGCGTAGAACCTAGTTTGAAACCGTCCATGTTTTTGTTTGGCTATGAGATTAAATAAACTTTTATCCTGACAAAAATATTTTAAAACCCAACCCAAGGAAAACACAAAGGCTAAGTAGCATTGGAAAAGCTTCTGTCTTCAAACTCGTGTCCATCCTTTGATTATAGCATGATCTGTTTGTAATACCCGCTCTCTGTGTTTTTACCCTGAAGGTCACGGAAAAACCCCTAAAGATGCAGCGTCAGTGCGGGCCACACACCCCATCCCTGCTGCCTGCGGGGTCTACTACTTCGAGGTCAAGATCATCAGCAAAGGACGAGATGGGTGAGGACTCTGAACACAGAAAAACACTTACACAACTCCTCATTGACTATATATTAACCTGTGTGTGTTAGTGCTGGGGGGAAACGATTATTTTGAAAACGATTAATCGGGCGATTAGTCGACTAATCTAACGATTATTTTTCTGTTGTTCGATTTATAAAAAACATAATGTATCTCAAATAAATAACAAAAATCATTACTTCATTCATGACAACTGCGCACCAGTTTACGTGCAGCCCTGGCCTGCACATTGCTTGGCTCCGTTAGTTGACATACATTGATACTATAAGCTGACTAACGTTAGTCTAATGTTATGTTTGACTTGTAAACGACCACAACATGAGTTAGCTCTCTGTGCAGTTTGTTCGTTCCGGGTTAGTAGCGGCTAGATAGCGGTGTTCTGCAGATGTAAACTAGCCACCATTCCTTCCAACTTTAAATGCTGACAAACGTTAACTAACACACAGCTGGCGCCGCTAGCTACTAGGTAGCTAACATTAACTACTAACCAACCAAGCACGAACAAACCGCACGGAAAGCTATAAGATAGTTAGCACTACCGAAGTGCACAGAACTCAAGCTGCACAACACACTAGGGCTGTTCCTATTTATGAATATACTTTTATTTTGAAGGAGAGGTAGCGCTGTTGACCGGAAGTTGTTGTTGCTATGGAAACAACGTGACGGAGATTAACGGAGAAAAGTAATATCTACATATAAAGACGGAGGAAGTAAACGATAAAGTTTATGGTTAAGTGTTAGCACCCCCCGAACAAGCTCTTACGTTGATATTGGAGATTTCAATAAATTCAATTTGAAAGACCTAAGGCAAGATGTTTTTGTTTGGGGGCTTTTTGCAGGGCTTCGTGCGCAATCCTGTGAGGAGGACGTGGTAGCCGTTTCAGTCTCCATAGTGTTTAAAGTGCGATTGCGAACTGCTTGTTGTTGTTTTGGGTGACCCACGTGTGTGTGGCGATGCGTCGATGAGGAAATATGTCGTCGACGATATTTTGAAGTCGACGCATCGCTACAGCACTAGGGTTAGTGATGCGTCATCAGGGGGATGGCAGTAGCGCTGCACAATACGGAACAAATATATTAAAGTGATTATTTTGTCTGATACGGTTCATCATGTTGGAGGGATTGATCCTTTTTTAAAACATTATTCTCATTATTATTAGACTGTTAGGACGCCGGGACCTCTGAAGCTCCACAACACTTTCTAAAGATATTATTAGCTATTAAACGTTACCAAATATTGCACTTACTGCGATTTGGATATTGCACGATGGATATCATTTTGATTAATTGTGCCCTGTATCACAAACAAAGGGGCTTTGGCTCTTCGGTGGGGGCTGTCCTTGACTCTTAGATGACTGACACACTAATGCAATGTGTTGATGTTTATCAGCAAGGCATAATTAATGGCAGGTCAGTAGGTGGGTCTTGCTCTTAAATCTCTTTTTGATGTGTTTAGATTAACTCTTAAATCTCTCTCCACAGGTACATGGGCATCGGTCTGTCCGCTCAGGGTGTAAACATGAACAGACTCCCAGGTAAGAAGACACTTTGTGTGTGCTTGCTTTCTCTATTTGGGTGTGGTGAGATAAATGTGTGTGTTTCTACTAAAGGTTTCCCGCGGGGTCTTAAAAAGTCTTAAATATGATTTAAAAAAAAATAAAGGTCTTAAATATGATTTAGAGGGTCTTAAATATTATGGGATTTGAAAGGTACTTCTGTGTTGCGATCACATCTAAATTTTGGGGGAAATGTCCGGGATGCAAAGTAGCCAGTACGGTAAGAGCCTTTCAGTTCCCCCCAACAATTTGTATTGAAATAAATGGAACCAGTAATCACTAACTTTTTTCCCCCCGGCCCCTTATCGGAGAACACCCAGCTAGTAACCTAGCAACCAAGTCAAAAACCTTGGTATCTTCAAATCTACTTACAAATAAATATGGGGAAGTGTAAGTTCAACTGTATTTGGTTGGAAAACATTGAATTGAGAGCTTGGTTGAAACCAATGGAGGGAATGTGTTTGAAGCCCGCTGCACCTTTTGCAAAATAAATTAGCGTTTGTTTTGCTAATGTAGCGTTAGCTCCCGCAACAACACCGGGGGACCTCCGGGCGACGTTTGGGTCTACGTCAACCCTTAAAGCGGAGGTGCTGTAGACGCTAAATACCAATCCTACAACAGCAACGATGAAAGATTGTAGCCAAGGCAGCAGAGCTCTGAATATAGCTCTTGTCACGCACACACACACACACACACAGTTCTGTGCTGTTATGTTCAGTCACCGTTCTCTCTCTCTATATATATATATATATATATATATATATATATATCAGACATCATTTAAACTGTTAGAGTGGGTGTCAGTTTGTCTGTGAGCTTATTGTTTGGTACAGATTGGATGCACTGGGTGTAGGTGTGAGAGACGTTTCATTTCCATGAGTTATTTGTCGTTTATCTGAAGGCATATCCATGTTGTCAAATTTTTAGAGAGGCTGGTTCAGGATTTCTACATGTGTGACAATCCTAAAGAGGTTAGGGAGTTAACCTCTACTCCTAGCCATGGATCTAATTTAATCTAATCTAATGTGTTTTATAAACTTCTGAAAATCTTACTGAGTCCTGCACTTCATGTAATTGTGCACCAAATAAAATAAAAAACAGGTGAAAATTCAAGATGTTTTAACTTGCATTACTTTCTTATATGAAAGCTCATATTAAATACAAGTTGAGATGTAGAGGCAGAGTATGGAAGAGCAACATGAGAACATTTGATGCATATCAGGGCTATTTCTGAGTGTGTTTTTAAAGCAGTGCCTTAACCAGAGGGCCAGCATATCAAAACAGAAATACTAAAGTTACATGTGAATAGAATAAAGGCGATTGTAGCTGCGCAAACAAACTGAAAAGTGTTTACCTAACTCTGTCTGAAGGAAACCAAATCACCTACCAGCGGCTGTAGAAACACATATTACCAGGTTATATTTGATATCCTGTTAAATCTGCCAAACGGGTGCAACAATGATGTAATGTACCGTCATTTTCCTCTATCTGGCAGACAGTGCAGACTAACATGAAGGGAGATAGATGGATGGATAGATAGATACTTTAGAGTGATGCAGTGACGGGTCCTAAAACCCGGAAGTAAACTCCTTCCGGTTCCCTCGACAAAAAAGTAATTGGATTTCTCCATAGGATTTTGGAAAATAGCTTGAAATAAGGTCTGTGGTTGACACACATTTAAGAGAAGGATCACGTTTTGTTCAGTCGGATAATCTCCACATGTCTACCCTCCTTTTATCATTTTCGAATCATAAATCTAATCGATAGATTTATGATTCGAAAAGGTAAGGAAGGTACCCATGCGCAGCTTACTTCCAGGTTTTAGTACTGCACCAATCTATTGATCCCAATTTTGGAAATTCTTTCGTCACAGAAGCAGAGGTGTGTTCAGACATTAAAATATAATTAACAATTACAAATGAAATATAAACAATATAAAATATTCTGGAAGTTAGTCATAATAATACATTGGCTGTGATTTATTTTAACCCTTGTTAATAAACTTTGATACTGGGTATTATTTAGTAACTTTAATGAGAACACAGATGGTCTTATTGGTCCCAAGCGCAGGAGTTTTTCTCAGCACCTTTTCTCTGATATATTTGTCATTCTATGTCTGTTTTTGTTTTAAATTCACTCTCAGATTGGACTATTTGTTGCATATTTCGCACCTGCTTGCTCCGCACTCTTATTCTTCAAAAAATTCTCCTCCCTCAGGTTGGGACAAGCACTCGTACGGTTACCACGGAGACGACGGTCACTCCTTCTGCTCGTCCGGCACCGGGCAGCCCTACGGACCCACGTTTACAACGGGCGACGTGATTGGCTGCTGCGTAAACCTCATCAACAACACCTGCTTCTACACAAAGAACGGACACAGCCTAGGTAAGGAGCACAGAAACAAAGTTCAACAACTTCTGTTCCACTGTAGAGTAATAATGTGATTTTTGTTTACATAAGCAACAAATGAGCTTTCCTGCTAAAGTCTCTTTCTAATCTCACGAAAGCTAGCGATCATCACCTGGGAGAATCAGGTCTCCAGACTAACTTTCTATATTTGTTACATTTTTGTGCCTTATAGCCTTTTTTTACATTTTATTAAGACATTGTGCTTTTTTTTTCTTCACGAAACTGTGTCTAGGGCTGGGCGATTTGGCCTAAAAATAAAATCTCGATTTTTTTTTTTTTTTTTTTTTTTTTTTTTTTTTTTTTTCTTTCTTTCTTTTTCTAACTAATGGAACATTTTCGATTTAAACCTCGATTTTTTTCTGTTTTTTATGTAATATGTCACTGAATCTGTGATCGCCTGCCACCGGGGCCCTTTCTTGTCATAAGGAATGACTATTGAAAATGCTGCTGCCAAGGTTACCTGCTTTTTTGCAGGCGCTTTGTGGCTTGAGCTAGCATCTGCATCTCTTAGTGCTACACACTCCTGCCATTCACTGGCCCAAAAAAAATCGATTTATAATGAATAAAATGAACACATTTGTTGCAATAGTAATTGATGCACTAACTACATTACTTACTTGTACTACAACATTTGAATCATCAGTTCTTCCTCATTTTCCTCAATTGTTCATATTTGGTTTATTAAAATATATTGATATTGTGGTCATTGTTAAAAAAAAAATGAAAATTATCGGCCGAAAATTGTTAAAAAGGCCCTTTCGGCTTTCGGCCGAATATCACCGAATGTCCGAGAACAGGGTTACGTTGATCATACTCCGCATATTTGTCCGGGTGTTTTGATTTCAAGTGGTGGAGTAATCCCGAAGTGGTGAAAGTCTTTGCAGTTACACCCCCTCGAGAAATGTCAGCTGAACACGTTTTACAAATCACAATCTGCTCCTCTTTCTCTGATATTTTTGAAATATCTCCAAGCGGCAGACATGTTGGCTGTGAGCCAGCCGCGAGCATGGTCGCGCGCCGTGCTTGTCGCCGCGTTTTGATTACGTCATCACAACAACACGTTAGGTTACCAAACTTATAGGTGCATTTGTTGTTGTTGAAGGCCTGGCTGTTAGTCTTTATTTACACTAGTTAGTTGTGGGCCTACTGGCCTAGATGTTTATGCAGTTTGAAAGCACCTTGGCTTTGTTCTGAATGCACTTTGTTGTAGTTATCCTACAGAGAAAAGAAAATGCACTTGACTTGGAATTAATGTACTGTATGCATTCAAAAGAGCTGAATAAATGTTTTATGGACCCATTATAGTGATTATTATTTAAGTTAAGTTTTGCCATAATCATGTCTTTTTCCATAATCAGGTAGCTGAACAACATTGGTAAAAAAAAGAATATATATATATATTTCTATTAATCATTTTCGGCCTTTCGGCATTCGGTTTTCGGCCAACTGTTTCCTATTTTCGGTATCGGTTTCGGCCAAGAATTACCCATTCGGTGCACCCCTATAAATAGTGTTTCCGGGCCAGCGGGCCTTTTATAATGTCGAGCCCTGGCCGTAGTCACAGGCAATGTGGCTGAGTTTTGTGCACGATCTGGAAAGTGAGAGAGTAAGCTACTACGGAGTCCCTTAAAGCAAAACAAATCTGCGGAGTCTAGAAATGTATTTGAATCGCGATTTTTCGGTTCATCCATTTCACAAACCTTAGGACAGTAAAAATGCAAATTAATCGTTAAAATCGCCCAGCCCTAGTCTCAGGGCTTCTTAACATTTAACAACCTATTCATTTGTCATACCCACTTAGCGGGAAGAAACTCAGCTAACTGACGATATGAACAATTTTTACCGAAACAAAGCACAAGTCTCACAAGAAGCGTCTAAATGAGCCCCGACTTAGCACAGAACTCATGTTAAAATACCCTATTACTTATCGGATCCCACAAACAAGATATCGATTAGCAAGCTGAGATTCTACAGGTGATTCTACAGGTAATCGTATCATCACTGAGCGATCAGAACTCGCGGCGAAATGACAACAATTAGCTTTACGGGACCAAATCGGAAAATAAGTCTTACCGTTGCTGTGTTCTGATCAAAAGTCATGTTCAATGACATTGGATAAACCTTCATTTTTATTGTTGCAATGTGTCTGTGTCACTTTGAAATGATTACTGATATAATCCATCTTCATTTTTATGTGAAAAACTGAGATTTCATATTAGCTGCTAATGATAGCTACCAGAGTGTATCGCAGCTTCCTGTTTTGGGAATTCTGACCGTGCATCTCTCATTCACCAATGGGTAATGTTTAGAAGGATTTTAGGAACTTCCCCTCGATTCTATTGGCTCTAACGGTTAAAAAAGAGATGTCAATCATCAAAATCGACCGAAGGGGGCCAGAGATATGGAAAATGCTCCCAAATGAGCCCTGAAGTGGTTTTTTTTTTCTAAACCTCTCTAAAAAGGTCAAATGTCACTTGTTTTGCATCAATCTTGATACAGGGTACTTATTATATGTTATAGTTTGGATTCCTAAAGCTTTTAGTCAACCATCCCATCATTCAAGGGTCGTTTTCACTGAGTAATGGGTTTCTGTTTTTTGGACGGACAAAATAATTTAATCTGAATTTACTTTAAAATAAAAAAAATCTATTATGATTCCGATTCTTCTACATCCAACCCACAGGTGTATCATTGCTTTGAGAAAAAAGATTATTAATTTACAGGTTAACTGATGTTCCCAGGCAAGCTCAATTTGTATTGCACAAAGGGATAATCACTTTAGGGAAATATTGGTTAGAAGACATCTAAAGGAACAAAACATAAGCAAATTGTGTTTTTAAAAGATCATTTAAATGTGTAGCAATGCATTCAGTTTTCTTCTAGTTCCATTTTTGACCAGTTGATTAGCTACTCAGCCGCAGCACATTAAACAGCACGTAAACACTCCTGCAAATATCAATGTGGTCCAGTTAGATGCTCTTGTGGTCTTTTACTCTTTAATATCACCGCTAACTGTCTGCCATTAGCTTGTAGATACAGGGTGATAACGAACACTGAACGGAGGATGTCAATCAAACACACTCACACCTCCATGCAGCATTTCTACTGACCCCTTTTTTAAAACATGCTGACTGCAAAGATGGAAGACTAAATGTGACTAAGAGTTAGACCTGTCTTGTTAACATGGTGTTGAAGAGGTCAGATTAATGCAGAACGATGACAGGTAAACACACTGAGGCCTCCTGCTGTGTGTGTGTGTGACTGTGTTTGTGTGTCTGTCTGAGGCAGTGGCAGTGTGTGTCTGTCTGTATCGTCCTTCATGCTGACTCTCTCTCCCTCTCTTCCTCTGCAGGCATTGCCTTCACAGACCTACCAGTAAGTACCACATTATCTCCTCTCCTTAAGTTTCCATAATTAATCAGGACTCTAGGACAAATCAAGTGTTTGATTCCCTGCAGAGTGTCCACTGTAGTCCGAATGTTTACACTGTGTGGAAAGCGCTGCAGGCTGGAACATTTCTGGGCTTTAAATGTTGATTATTCAGGTAGTTGATGTTCTAGTTGGAAATTATTAAGACACGAAGGGGAGAAACAAGCCCGGACACATTTCACACATCTGGAGCGTTTTATTGAGTAGTTTAAAAGCTATGTTCAGCATGTAGTGACAAATTATTAGATGTACGACCTGTTTCCTTTCTGCTTCACTAAGACACATTTGAACCTTCTTGTTATACAATTTGTATCCGTAGTGTCGGTATCTTTAGCTATACCCAGTCAAACGCAAGCAAGAGTTTTTTCGGATTTTCATTTCAATTTTTTTCTTTTTTTAAAACAAATTTCCATCCTTAAATCTTTGCATAAAAGAAACGTTTGTGTTTTTTTTTAATTGATTAACTCTGGCAAGCTTCAGTATTTGTCATAATACCCTCTTTGGAGTGTCTTAAGGATTTATCATGTCCAACTAAACAAGCAATTTTAAACAAGGGTTTTTTTTTAGATCCAGAAAAACAAGAAAACTGGTTAAAAATGTGTTTTAATCTTCTTAAAATGTTGGCCATGAAAGTCCATTTTTTACATATTATGAAGTAACTGAACTAATGAAAGCCTACATATTCAATATGATGTTTTGTGTTGCAACAGGACACAACTTGTGTTGCTTTGTGCTGTTGTGGCTTGTCATCAGCTCCCATGCTTCATTATGAGAAACACTCCCACGCCAAAAGGAAATTAATTCTAATGGGATTCATGCATGTATTGACGGCATCGAGATGTGAGAGGAGACGCTTGTTTTGCAAAGTTTATTTTCCTCCTCTCGTCTTGCAAATTAAAACGAGTCTGGGAAGAAGCAGAAAATAAGAGTCTTATCCACAACAATAATCCATTGAGCAGAAAACAGTGTTGGCAGCGTGCCAGACATTCATGCTTCTGCAGAGAAGTGCGTCACCTCCACACAGCTGACCTTTCTGGTTATTGAACCGGGACAAAGGCGACTCTAGAGACACACACACAACTTTTGTACTTTTACAACTGTATTTATTCGCTAACCCTTAAAGACATGTACAGCTTCTGCTCTGGGTTATAGAGGGGCTATCTGACCAACATTAAGCAATACAAATATATTTTTTTATTGTATCTTTGTGGCTACAATAAGCTTAACTGCTGCCCCAATCCACAGCAGTACAGTTTTTGTGACATGTTTGTTACATTTTCCAGTTAAAGACAAGTATAGTATATTTTCCTTTTCCTATTAATATGTAGTGTCTCTACTTTAAAGAGTCCTCTCCTGCTGATGTTCAGGTGTATATCAGTATGTAGTGTCTCTACTTTAAAGAGTCCTCTCCTGCTGATGTTCAGGTGTATATCAGAATGTAGTGTCTCTACTTTAAAGAATCCTCTCCTGCTGATGTTCAGGTGTATATCAGTATGTAGTGTCTCTACTTTAAAGAGTCCTCTCCTGCTGATGTTCACGTGTATATCAGTATGTAGTGTCTCTACTTTAAAGAGTCCTCTCCTGCTGATGTTCAGGTGTATATCAGTATGTAGTGTCTCTACTTTAAAGAGTCCTCTCCTGCTGATGTTCACGTGTATATCAGTATGTAGTGTCTCTACTTTAAAGAGTCCTCTCCTGCTGATGTTCAGGTGTATATCAGTATGTAGTGTCTCTACTTTAAAGAGTCCTCTCCTGCTGATGTTCACGTGTATATCAGTATGTAGTGTCTCTACTTTAAAGAGTCCTCTCCTGCTGATGTTCAGGTGTATATCAGAATGTAGTGTCTCTACTTTAAAGAATCCTCTCCTGCTGATGTTCAGGTGTATATCAGTATGTAGTGTCTCTACTTTAAAGAGTCCTCTCCTGCTGATGTTCAGGTGTATATCAGTATGTAGTGTCTCTACTTTAAAGAGTCCTCTCCTGCTGATGTTCAGGTGTATATCAGTATGTAGTGTCTCTACTTTAAAGAATCCTCTCCTGCTGATGTTCAGGTGTATATCAGTATGTAGTGTCTCTACTTTAAAGAGTCCTCTCCTGCTGATGTTCAGGTGTATATCAGTATGTAGTGTCTCTACTTTAAAGAGTCCTCTCCTGCTGATGTTCACGTGTATATCAGTATGTAGTGTCTCTACTTTAAAGAGTCCTCTCCTGCTGATGTTCACGTGTATATCAGTATGTAGTGTCTCTACTTTAAAGAGTCCTCTCCTGCTGATGTTCAGGTGTATATCAGTATGTAGTGTCTCTACTTTAAAGAGTCCTCTCCTGCTGATATTCAGGTGTATATCAGTATGTAGTGTCTCTACTTTAAAGAGTCCTCTCCTGCTGATATTCAGGTGTATATCAGTATGTAGTGTCTCTACTTTAAAGAGTCCTCTCCTGCTGATGTTCAGGTGTATATCATTATGTAGTGTCTCTACTTTAAAGAGTCCTCTCTTGCTGATGTTCAGGTGTATATCAGTATGTAGTGTCTCTACTTTAAAGAGTCCTCTCCTGCTGATGTTCAGGTGTATATCAGTATGTAGTGTCTCTACTTTAAAGAGTCCTCTCCTGCTGATATTCAGGTGTATATCAGTATGTAGTGTCTCTACTTTAAAGAGTCCTCTCCTGCTGATGTTCAGGTGTATATCAGTATGTAGTGTCTCTACTTTAAAGAGTCCTCTCCTGCTGATGTTCAGGTGTATATCAGTATGTAGTGTCTCTACTGTGACATGTCTCCATGCTTTAATGTTCAAAAAGCTCTTAATTATTTATTTCTGAAACCAGAGCCCGGCAGGCTCTGTTGTGATTGGTCAACTGCTTAGAGATGTCCCTCCCCTTAGCATCACGTACAATGAGTTGTAGCATTAGCCAATAGAAGAGTGAGTGTTACATAGTGATGTCAGTGATGTTCACATGCACAAAAACCTATAGAATACACAAAAGGAGAGGGAAAATATAAAGCAGGATAGGATTTCTCAAGTAAATAATAAAAAAAAACGGCCACATTCTAGATATTCTATTTATTTATTTTGCGATTATTTACCTTTACAGTTGTATAAGGTTCTTCTTTGGCAGTTCAAATCTTAAAAGTACAATGTGTTTGAGCGCTAGCCAATAGAAGCGCGAATGATCCACAGTGATGTCACGATGTAAACAATGGAGTCCAATGGAGGTGTTTTCCAGGTGGCTTAACCCTATATTCTCTAATTTCTCTCTGCTGCAGCCGAACTTGTACCCGACCGTTGGTCTCCAGACTCCAGGGGAGGTGGTGGACGCAAACTTCGGGCAGCACCCCTTTGTGTTTGACATCGAGGACTACATGCGCGAATGGAGGACGAAAATCCAGGCGCAGATCGACCGCTTCCCCATCGGAGAGCGAGAGGGCGAGTGGCAGTCCATGATCCAGAAGTAAGATGATTTTAAAAGTTAATTATTGTGGTTTAAACAAAATACTTTTAGATCTTATTTCAGGCAAATGTTTTTTTTGGATCGGTCGGAGACCTCTGAAGTGAACTAAACAACCTAAAAGAGGTGGTCTCGGACCGCTCGCTTGTGAACTCTGGAGGGGTTCATTGCTGGTGTGAACGCAGTCCACACCAAAACACAGGAAGCGTAGTATTTACGAGTCACAAGAATGCGGATGTCTTCACAATCTTTAGCGAAAGAGTGAAGCAGAATGAAGTGTTGAACAGTGTTTTGTAAAAATGCTCCGTCAACTACACATAAAAGTCAGAGCCACCTGTCGTCGGTGAAAACGCCCCTCCTGACTGCTGAACATCTCATTATGTGTTATAATGTTTTTTATTGCACGTTATCTGATTATATAATCATATGCGCCGTCTGCTATGCTCTCAGCTCTCCAGAATAACAGCAGTATCAAAATAACCTGCCGATGCTCCAAAGCTACGTTAGAAATTGCCGGGATTTGCGTTTTTACCCCCTTAATATCTGACCAATCGTTGAACAGCATTTCCGAGCACATGACTTGTGTTTAAAGTTTATTGTTCGTTTGAGTTTTGCCCGTGTGAACGCAAACCTAACCTTCTGAAAAATAAAACGATGTAACAAACTGTTTTGTAGTGGACTATTTGGTGTGAATACGACCTTAAAATCAGCCGCTGTCTCGACAAAATGATGAGTTAGGTCAGGGTTCTGCAACCTTTTTGACCAAAAGAGACATTTTGCCCCCTTTTCCACAATTTTTTTTGTCTGGAGCCGCAAAACATATTTCATAGCTTGATAGCTTATAAAGTTGTATATATTGTTACATCATAGACAAAAACTAGAATTTCTTTGCATTTTTTATTTATTACATTATAGAAAACAGTTTACCTCATAAGAAAAAAATAACTCTTATAAAGAGAATACAAAAAAAATACACAGGCCTACTTTGAAATAAATTAAACTTCAAAATAAATAAAACCTATAGCTGCACCCTAAAAAGAGTTAACTGATTGAATTATGACTGAAGATCGTCAGCTGTCTTCCTCGTCCGTGTTTGTCCTCCAATACGTAAAGGCTGCAGCACCTTTGACAACTTCTCTCTACATATCAAACATAGCGGTAAACCAGCATCGTTTGCTGTGAAAGCAGATAACTCTGTCCACGCAGAATTAAACCCTCTGTGTTCCTCCGATACTTTTTTACTCTCTGATGACGCTTATTTTAGTTGACCTAATTAAAACCGTTTTATTTATTTTTTATGTGTCACAGTATCACCTCAAAATACTAGATACGAAACATTTTCAACCGTGCAACAAAATATAAATAGTCCTACAAATATTTTTATTTTATTTCCTTCTTATTTTTGTCTAAGCTCAAGGGAGCCAGAGCAGAGGGCTTAAAGAGCCGCGGGTTGCCGACCCCTGAGTTAGGCAAATTTGCAAAGAAACACAAAATCGATATAAAGTCTTTTTAAGATCTTTTCTTTTAACGCTTGCAGCATGACGACTCCTCCTGAGTGCTCTGTGTGAGAGAGACTCTCTTATAGGGAAACATCAAAGATCATTCACATGACAACACAACAACATTTGGGCTCAGGTGGATCACATTAAGCAAAACTCGCACCCTACAAAGAACAGTTTGGTGTCTTAGCTTCCCCCCCAAAGCAAACGTCTTCCTTTCCTGTAGTGTCATAAAACCCTTCATCTCACCCTCCTGAACACAGACCACATGTTCTCAGACATAATGATTTAAAACACTTGAAAGGACACTACTTAGTTAAAAGTTACATTTCATTAGTGTTACCCTGTGTTAAGCTTTAATACCATGATTGCCATAACATTAACAACCAAAAACACATTCAGAAAATCATTGACCTCCACACAAGGGAACAGGAAGGGCTAACATGCTGACTCATTCCTGCACCACTCTATTTAGTAGGAGGTCTTGTAACGTGACACCAACAGTAACGTTATGAAAACTGTAACAAAATGAGCTTTATTTCTATTTTAAAACCCATTTTAACTACTAAAGCAAACCTATAGTGGATTTACAATTTGAGCACTTACCATGACTTAAAACTGTATTCAGGGCAGTTTCACGAGCAATGCTGATTTAATAATGAGTTAAAGGGAAGTTTTGGACACTTTAGGTGACAGGGAATCAGTGCTGATATGATGGAGAGCTGTGATCCAGAAGTGAAAGCTGTGGCACTCTGTCTCTCTTCATGCTGATGGGATTAGCTCTCTGTTGCTATGATGAATGGTCCCGAATGGATTTAATCTCCATTTGATGGGGATTGGGGGTGGAGGGAGCCGTCGTCTTTTATCCAGGAAAGTCGCCTTACTGCGTGGGATTGAAAACAGGAAGTTGGCGTGCTTGCGTCCCATTGGTTGGATGTGTTATTGTCTCTGCAGGAGATTTGTGGTCATCGTGTTCCTGCAGCTCTGCAAACACGTCACGAGAGGCGATTTTGAGGGAGAGAGAGAAAGTGCAAATATTACACTGGGTTTCATCCTTTTTAAAGCACTGTTGCATTGTGGGTCATCTTAGTACTGATGGAGGGGTGTTTTCATCATTTTCCCATGAAAAGGTCAGCATACTTGGACACATTAAACGGATATTTTACACACATTCTTGAAGCATGATTCTGATTTCATACAACTTATTTTTGTTCTTTTAGTGACCTTCTATATCTGTTAGGAAAATATTTGTTTCATAAAGTTAATTCCTCAAATTCATGCAGTCATAGAAATGGGAAACAAGCTACATTTTTGCAATGGACATAAAAAACATTAATTTAAGGACAAATTATCACCAAATCTGTCCGTTGGTGAACAAACAAACTTGGTTGAACTCACTTCTCTATATAATACATGGACTTTTTATCAGTTATTTTAATCAGCAAACTGATTTAGATAGACTGACATATTGCTCCTCGTTTAAAAGTGTCCTTGCTCGTTTTTATTGCCTAATTTTATTTATTTTTTTCACTTTTTTTTTTTTAAGCAATGCAAATATACAGTGGGGCCAAAAAGTATTTAGTCAGCCACCAATTGTTCAAGTTCTCCCACTTAAAAAGATGAGAGAGGCCCGTAATTGTCATCCTAGGTATACCTCAACTACGAGAGACAAAATGAGAAAAAAAAGATGATTTTTTTTTTTTGGTGTGAAGAAATCAACTGTGGGAGCAATTATTAGAAAATGGAAGACATACAAGACCACTGATAATCTCCCTCGATCTGCTCCACGCAAGATCTCACCCCGTGGGGTCAAAATGATCACAAGAACGGTGAGCAAAAATCCCAGAACCACACGGGGGGACCTAGTCAATGACCTGCAGAGAGCTGGGACCAAAGTAACAAAGGCTACCATCAGTAACACACTACGCCGCCAGGGACTCAAATCCTGCAGTGCCAGACGTGTCCCCCTGCTTAAGCCAGTACATGTCCAGGCCCGTCTGAAGTTTGCTAGAGATGATCCAGAAGAGGATTGGGAGAATGTCATATGGTCAGATGAAACCAAAATATAACTTTTTGGTAAAAACTCGCCGTATACGGCCCGCGAGACCATTTGGTACGGCCCTCGAGGTAATTTATAAACACACGCAAAAAAGAAAAAAATTAAAGAAATCTAGACCGCAAAATAATTAAACAAACGAGTGCCTGTTTTTCCTGGCCACGGTCAGGGTCCTTGAACACAACACGAGCCTAACGTGTCAAGTATTGTCATACTGATATTCTGTACAAACTGTGAAGTCCACTGAGACAAATGTAACATTTGTGATATTGGGCTATATAAATAAACATTGATTGATAAAAAAAAGTTGTTATTAATAAACAAGAATACAGTTTGAAAGGAGAGTGATTTGTAAGATATCCATAAAGAAAAAGAAAATCTGCTTACAGTTCTGTTTCATATGGGTGTTGAGAGATGTATCCATGGGTCTCTTAATGTTGCTCTCAAAGTGCACCAGATTGATGCTTTTAACTTCAACATTTAAAAAAAACGTGCATACGTGAGTCATGGTAAGATATCTGGATTACGAGGTTGCTTTGTACAGCATGAGAGAAAGGCCAAATGAATGGGCTGTGATTTTAGTATTTTTAAGCAGAGGTTAATCATTTGTACGGCCCTCGGAGGCTGTTGAAAAAATTGAAATGGCCCTTGAGAGGAAAAAGGTTCCCCACCCCTGGTGTAAAGGAAAGAATGAATGGGGCCATGTATCGTGAGATTTTGAGTGACAACCTCCTTCCATCAGCAAGGGCATTGAAGATGAAACGTGGCTGGGTCTTTCAGCATGACAATGATCCCAAACACACCGCCCGGGCAACGAAGGGGTGTTTTTATAAGAAGCATTTCAAGGTCCTGGAGTGGCCTAGCCAGTCTCCAGATCTCAACCCCAAAGAAAATCTTTGGAGGGAGTTGAAAGTCCGTGTTGCCTAGCAACAGCCCCAAAACATCACTGCTCTAGAGGAGATCTGCATGGAGGAATGGGCCTAAATACCAGCAACAGTGTGTGAGACCTTGTGAAGACTTACAGAAAACGTTTGTCCTCTGTCATTGCCAACAAAGGGTATATAACAAAGTATTGAGATGAACTTTTGTTATTGACCAAATACTTATTTTACACCATAATTTGCAAATAAAGTCTTTAAAAAACTGACAATGTGATTTTCTGGATTTTTTTTTTTCTTTCTCATTCTGTCTCTCATAGTTGAGGTATACCTAGGATGAAAATTACAGGCCTCATCTTTTTAAGTGGGAGAACTTGCACAATTGTTGGCTGACTAAATACTTTTTTGCCCCACTGTACAACTGCAACGAAAGTAACTAACTGGATAACTGGATGGCCTACCTGCCTGTCAGCCTTCCATCTGTGCACAAACTTATCTCGTGCACTCATTGGTCACGTTCGTGTGTGTTGGAGGAGGGGCTCTGTGAAGAATTTTTTTCGGCTGCGTACTTTCAAATTCTAGTGCACTCGAGCTGGTTTCTCCATCCTTACCTAACCTACCTTTAATAAATGCTCGTCTCTGTTGAGTGTAAATGCTCTAAAGATCTCCCTTGCTGTGTCTAATCCCAGAGTCTGTCTTGTCTCTTCAGGATGGTGGCTTCCTACCTGGTTCATCACAGCTACTGCGCCACGGCTGAAGCTTTCGCTAAATCCACAGACCAGGCCGTGCACGAGGAGCTGGCCTCCATCAAAAACAGACAGAGTGAGTCCTCATGAATGATGCTTCTAACGGGTTCAACACAGGAACCAGAAACTCTCTAATCTGAAAGGAAGTCGAAAGCTTGACCGCTAAAAGCAAGGGGCTGGATGTAGATCAACGCTCACACTTGTCGTTTCAAATGATCATATAATCAATTCTAACATATAGTCTTATACTCTGTTAACTTGTGTTGTAAGTGTTTAACAGAGACAGATGTTAAGGATTTACATTTCAGGAGAGCACAAGGAAGAGTAAAGGGGGTTTTCTGGTTTGATGATGGGATGGAGGAGCAGCTGTTTCCTCATGAATATACAGAGAGACTGTCAGCAGGACTTCTCTATCCTCTGGGGGTGAAGCTGCTCTGTTCCTGCATTAGAGATCCATTTCACTTGAATATTGATTTTAGTTATACGAAATGTTGAGAAATATCCTCGTTAAATAAAACATGTCTGCACAGCACACACAGTGTTTTAAGTCTCACCTCTGATGCTCCCTGTCGCCGTGCAGAGATCCAGAAGCTGGTGTTGTCAGGCAGAATGGGCGAGGCCATCGAGACCACCACGCAGCTGTACCCCACCCTGCTGGAGAGGAACCCCGACCTGCTCTTCATGCTCAAGTACAACCCCCCCGCTGACTCAAAATGTTGTTGTTCTTCACATTTTATTGAATCAAATCACCTATTATATATTCTATACACCTGTTGTTACTGGAAGATCATCAGGAGCCTGTTATTACTTAAAACAAACTAAGATATTGACGGTTTTTCAACAAATCCCTGAAGATTATCGTTCAAAAAGTTAATGGTGCACTTCTTGTGGCATCTTTGGCTTTTATTGAAACTCTTCAATACTTTAAAGCAGTGATTGTGATTTAAGCATCAATATTGAAAAGTAATATTTAAAGAAATGAGGAAAATAAAGTGAACTTAATGAATCTGGAAGAGGGGAGATTAAGTTATTTTACCGCCGTTATATACCGTATTTAGCTTTTCTATAACCTGACCTGTCTTTAAACCATAAAATTCAGATTATTTAATGACTTTTTTTTCTGTTTACTCTACTTCCTTTCATTGTCTCCTTCCCATCTGTTGTCTTTTCTGTTTTTCCTGTTTACTCATTGTTTCTTTTCGTCTGTATTTCCATCTTCTCTCCTTCTTCCTCCGTCTCTCTCTCTCTCTCCCTTCCCTTCTCCCCCTCAGAGTGAGACAGTTCATAGAGATGGTGAACGGGACGGACAGTGAGGTGAGATGTCTGGGGGGTCGCAGCCCAAAGTCTCAGGACATTTACCCCGCCTCCCCCCGGCCCTTCAGCCCGAGCCACAAAGCCAGCGGCTCCCTGCCAGGTACACAGATACATAAATACATATATTCTTCTCCATGTTACACACTGACAACGATTACCTTTTTACAGCCGAGTTTCTGTATCTGGAAAAGTGTTTAGTTTGAGCAGCTTGAACACTAATGGTATCTGTGCACGGCATGAAGAGTTATCTTTAGGTCATTCGTTTATCACAGTCTTCTATGTGTGTTTCAGAACAGACAATTTGCACTTTAGTTCATCGTGAACACTTTAGTTCATCGTGAACACTTTAGTTCATCGTGAGCACTTTAGTTCATCGTGAGCACTTTAGTTCACCGTGAACACTTTAGTTCACCGTGAACACTTTAGTTCATCGTGAACACTTTAGTTCATCGTGAGCACTTTAGTTCATCGTGAGGACTTTAGTTCATCTTGAACACTTTAGTTCATCTTGAACACTTTAGTTCATCTTGAACACTTTAGTTCATCTTGAACACTTTAGTTCATCGTGAACACTTTAGTTCATCTTGAACGCTTTAGTTCATCGTGAGCACTTTAGTTCATCTTGAGCACTTTAGTTCATCTTGAACACTTTAGTTCATCTTGAACACTTTAGTTCATCGTGAACACTTTAGTTCATCTTGAACACTTTAGTTCATCGTGAACACTTTAGTTCATCGTGAACACTTTAGTTCATCTTGAACACTTTAGTTCATCGTGAACACTTTAGTTCATCGTGAACACTTTAGTTCATCTTGAACACTTTAGTTCACCGTGAACACTTTAGTTCACCGTGAACACTTTAGTTCATCGTGAGCACTTTAGTTCACCGTGAACACTTTAGTTCATCGTGAACACTTTAGTTCATCGTGAGCACTTTAGTTCATCGTGAACACTTTAGTTCATCTTGAACGCTTTAGTTCATCGTGAACACTTTAGTTCATCTTGAACGCTTTAGTTCATCTTGAACGCTTTAGTTCATCTTGAACGCTTTAGTTCATCTTGAACGCTTTAGTTCATCTTGAACACTTTAGTTCATCTTGAACACTTTAGTTCATCGTGAACACTTTAGTTCATCTTGAACGCTTTAGTTCATCGTGAACACTTTAGTTCATCTTGAACGCTTTAGTTCATCTTGAACGCTTTAGTTCATCTTGAACGCTTTAGTTCATCTTGAACGCTTTAGTTCATCGTGAGTGCTTTAGTTCATCTTGAACGCTTTAGTTCATCGTGAACGCTTTAGTTCATCGTGAACGCTTTAGTTCATCGTGAACGCTTTAGTTCATCTTGAACGCTTTAGTTCATCGTGAACGCTTTAGTTCATCGTGAACGCTTTAGTTCATCGTGAACGCTTTAGTTCATCATGTGAATGTGCCAGATGTTTCCATGGCAGGTTGATAGCATTATAAGAAAAACAAATGAGAACACATAGGATAAGAGAAAAACAACACAGTGACACAGATCAGTCCCTAAAAAGCAAGTAGCATCAACAATACTTGACTGTTATTATTTCCATGATTTTAGAAGTCAAGCACAATTTAATAATAAAGTTGAACCACAAATAAAATAAAAACGTAACCAGTGTGTAACCGTTTCACGGTTAGGCGTCACAAATGTATTCTTTGCTGTAAATAGAGCTGCACCTTTTTAAAATAGGAAACACATGAATCTGGTTTAGTTGCGGAGGTCATTAGTGTAAAGCAGAGCCTTCTTTATATAAATCAAATCAGTAAAAACTTTATTTATATAGAACCTTTCTTACACAAAGGTTAGGGATGGTAGGCTTCACAAAACTAAAACTAAAACAGTCCATAGACAAAGCATAGAACACGTGACTTTGTGATTGAAAAACACATTAAATAGCAATAGAAGTAAGACGGGACTCAACAAAACAAAAATAACATTTCATTAAAAGTCAAATAACTGCTTCTTTTTGTTGTTGTAACATTTTGTGGTTTTTGAGAAATGAAAATAAAAGTAACATTTGAAACACGTCCCTCTCTCCCCTGTTGTGTTCAGGGTCCGACGGCACCTGCTGTAATGGAGTGACGTCCAATAAGAGCCACAGCACCCCCCCTCACAGTCACAAGCCCTGCCCCCCCGCCTCACCCCCCCCTCCGTCTGACGTCAGTCTCAACGGGAGCCACAGCCAGACGCCCCTCACCAGGTACCACACACACACACACACACACACACACACACACACACACACACACACACACACACACACACACACACACACACACACACACACACACACACACACACACTCTCTTAATGTGCTTATTCATGCTCTATTGTTATTAAACCCCTCAGACACTGCAACGCCCACACAGGAAACTTAAATCCACATTCACTTCAAGGGTATAAATCTACATAAATATATTACTGTGAGAAACAAGAATAATTTAAATCTGACTGACTCTAAACTCTGCAGATATTCTGAGAGGATAAACTCCTATATGATAATGTAGGAAAACTGCTGTAGTCTACAAGAGATAGAGATATATAGGTAGCTAGCAGTACTGTATTGATCCCAATTTAGGAAATGATCCTGTTTACAACAGCAGCAGGTTTTCGTGGCATGAAACATAAAAAAGACACAGTAAATATATAGAAATCAACACTATAAATGTATATCTATATAATCTAAGAATACTCAATATAACATGTTAGGAAATACGTTAGAATACATTATAATATAACGGCTAAAGCTTAAATACAAAGAAAGGATGCTGTATAAATGAGACTATTGTACAAAGCATGTCTAATGCAAAGAGATGGCATGTGAGTTTAATATAATACTGACCAAAGCTCTCCGTCCAAACAACAGTCTTAAGTTGCACAAACAATATAACCATCCACCCTTTACCTTTTTACAGGTGAGTGAGAAGCTGCATCATTAGGAAATGTTGGGTAGCTTAAAACAACTATTTCTCAGTTAGTTATACTTGAAATACACACATTCAACACAAAAAGGAACACCTAGGCGTGAGTGGTTGACTTCAAACATGTCTGCTGGAAAGTCTTCGACATGAGATATTACTCACGGTTATAATCCTCAGTGACGCTATGATATCCCCACTCATCCTTCCTTTATTAGGGTTAGTAGTGATCTGTTGCCCATGACAACCCTCTGTCTGTCCTCAGTAGCGATGTGGACATGGAGGTGGACCACGTCTCCAACGGAGTCACAGAGTCGTCCTCCAACGGGTTCCTCAACGGCTCCAAACACGTGACCGAGCCCGACGAGTGTGAGGCAGACATGGGTACGCAAAGTGTGTGTGTGGATGTAATAACTACTATATTATAGCGTTTATCAGCATGGATACATACTTCAATAATTCTGTGTAAATATGCCACTGGTAAGGAAAGGTACGTTTATGTATAAAGCACATTTTAGCCAATACAACAACATGAAAAGCAATTGCTACGTTACTGTCCGTTACTGTTTGTTTTGTTGCTTTCTACTGTAAGAAATGTGTTTGTTTAGTAAATGTGCTAACGAGCCCTCTTTGTTTTTGATTTATTCACCAACATCTTTGGCAAATCAGCATCCTCTTTCGCTTGCTCTCACGGTTATTGTTACTTCCCTTTTACCCCATGACTATCAGGGAATGAAACCGCAATAGACACAGAGCAAAAGAAACACAATTGAAATGGTCATTAAAAAGCTGCAAGAATACAAATGAAAACAGAATAAACTGGTATAAATATATACATAATTAGCCTCTCTCTTTTAGGCTTAGTCTACTCGTTAGCAGTAATAGGTTATTACTTAATGTTTTACTTTTCAGGATCTGTAACAACAGTTATGTTTTGTTAAGTCTCTGTAACGTGATTTTAGGTATCTCTGAATCTCAACAGTACTTCCTTCAAAATGTATTTTAACACATATTTAGACTCAAACGGATGTTGTGCTTCCTGCATTTTGGATATTGCACAGAACCATACTCACATTTGTATTAATCAGGCAGCTTCATTACCCTCGCGCTCCGAGTGCCTGTGCTGAATATATTCCCTCTAAAGCATAGAAAGACATGGCAGTGTACGATAAAAATTAAAAGACTAGAAATAAACATTCCAAAATGTAAACATCTCAATAGAAATAAAATAGCATTAAAAAAAAAAAGAAATGTAGAAAACATACATGTTGTGTTTATATACAGCCCTAATACCTTCCTGTCATTACACATATAAGTGTAAGCGCTCCATCTAAATGCTGTATATGTTCCCTGTTGAATGTCTCGATAGCTATTATTATTATTATTTATTAAAAATGTTTGTTATACCCCTGGAAATAATTACTGTACTCTATTCTTACGTAAGTTTGTATGCTGCTGCGTGTGTTTGTTGTTGTGATGTTTTTGTTTTGATGGCACTTTTTAAAAGGGAGAAGCTTTCCTTTCTTTCATTGTACATGTTTAAGGACATGAGATGATTCTGTTCTGCAGAGGTGGAGTCGGCTCAGTCGAAGAGGCAGCTGTGCGGCGGCAGCCAGGCGGCGATCGAGAGGATGATCCACTTCGGCCGCGAGCTGCAGAGCATGAGCGAACATCTGCGCCGCGAGTGTGGGAAGAACTCCACCAACAAGAAGATGCTGAAGGTAACAGGAATCGCTCAGTGGAAAACGATCGTTACATGAGGTTGTTTTTCTGTTTGTGTCAGGACTGTCTTTAACGTTTCATTATACACTTTAAAACGTGTGCTTTTTTTACTGACACACGGCAAGCTATAATGTGTTGAACAGCATTTTGAAGAAACCTAAACAACCTTAACTGAAATAGAGGTACAGTGTTATTAGTATGACTTGATTCAGGTGGCAATGGCATGAATACAAAAATGTATAAAAACTGAAGCAGCAGAGACTGAGACATTCGGACAAAAAAACTAAATAAATTCTCATCATTCTTGTTCAATGCAACTCAACAAAATCATATTTTTATTTAAAGGTCACCTATCATGCTGTTTTTAGGCAATAGCATAGGTCTCAGATATATATAAAAACATGTCTATGAAGTGTTTTGCTCAAAATACCAAACAGATCACCCATTCTAGCCATGCCTCATATCCCTCTATTTCACTTCCTGTTTCAAAAGTGCTGATTTGGGTATAACGCTTCACAAGAAGTAAAAAATTGATAAATAAAAAAGGAGGGGTCTGAGCTCATGCGGGACCCGGCGGCTACTTTCTAAACTAAATACTGTCGTGATGAAACGCCATATCATGGATTATCAAGGATTCTCTCTGAAACAGTATGGAGCTCAAAGGCTTTCTCTCTTGCCGGTTATACCACAAGGTGAGTTCCTTTTTACTTCCTGCTTCTTCACACACATGCTCTCCAGTACAGGTTAGCTCTGAGTGTTAGCCATGCTAATGTAAACACCGACCATATGTGAACCGCTCTATCGAAATCAGTCGGAAGTCACAACGGCTCATTTCAAAATAAAGGTGGATTTGCGTAAAAGAATAGTTTTTCGGGTGTTTTGTTTGATTTTAACTAAACAAAGTCTTGGCTTTCAGAATATGAAACTTTTATTTCCAAAATCACACGACGCTTGTAAAGGGAAGATGACAGCTCTCACTCGCCACTCTGCTGTTCCGCAGCTCTCAAATATTTCCAAGCAAGAAAGCGCGTAAGCCTGTTTCCCCAAGATGTTGAACTGTTCTTTAAATTGTAACACGCCATAACAACACCAAACTAACCAGTTGTTCTTCAAGAAGATATCACATTTTGACCTCCCTATATCCACTGATACCAGAATCAGGTTTATCACCAGGTAGGTTGACGCGTACGAGGAATTTGACTTGATGTCGTGGTGCATACATAAAAATGTAATTAATTTTTTTTTTTTAAAACACAGAACTATTTTAAGAACACTATAATAACATTAAAAAGATAAGAAGAAATATAGTAAAATAAAGCAGCATTATATTGAAATAGAGCGGAATCAAATATGTGTAGTAATAAAACAGATCTTCAACATTGTGAACATATCTGTATTTTGTGTGTCCTGCTGCAGGATGCCTTCAGCCTGCTGGCGTACTCGGACCCCTGGAGCAGCCCGGTGGGTTTCCAGCTGGACGCCATCCAGAGAGAGCCCGTCTGCTCCACCCTCAACAGTGCAATACTAGGTACGACGTAGCCATTATCAAAGACCCCCATCCCCCCAGCAACAAACGGTTCTGTGTGCTGCTTCAGGACAGAAACCACCAGACTCAGACAGTTTCATCCCACAGGCCATAATGCTGCGTCCACACGGGACGCGTCCGGTGTGGACGCAGCATCAGACTGTTGAAAACCTGAAGTTTTGAAAGAACATCCATCTGTTTACAACGTACACATTATTTATCTAATATCATATTCCAATCACTTGTAGACTCTCCTTGCACTATTTATATTCTATTTTATTTGTATTGTATTTACTACTATTGTATCTGTTGAATCTGAATCTTGAATCTTTACTAGTGAAGGAGTATTTTAACAATTCAGTATTAGATTCAAAGGTGTTATCATCATATGCTCCGTGCTCCTCCAGCAATGCAACATATATAATAAAATAAAAAGTAGGGCAAAAGTCTATAAACATGTAAATATGATATGTACAGAATATGAGATGAAATGTACATTAAGACAAATAAATTAAATACGGTTTTAATACTTTTACTTAAATAGAATATTTGCGTACTTCTTACCTTCAGTCCTGACATTGTTGTTGTTGTTCCCTCCTCTTCCTCCAGAGACTCACAACCTGCCGAAGCAGCCCCCCCTCGCCCAGGCGGTGGGCCAGGCGGCGCAGTGCCTCTCCATCATGGCACGCACCAGCACCGGATCCTGCGCCTTCGCCTCTGTGGACGATTACCTGCACTAGCCCCATGCTTAAACACAACACAACACAACACAACACACACACACACACACACACACACACACACACACACACACACACACACACACACACACACACACACACACACACACACACACACACACACACACACACACACACACACACACACACACACACACACACACACACACACACACACACACACACACACACACACACACACACACACACACACACACACACACACACACTCACACTCTGAGGAACTGTCCAGAAACGCCTCCTTCCACCTCCTCCATCAGTGAAGTCGTATTAATGCTCCGATTAAAAAAAGTAGGCGAAAGTTCACTCGCTCCTGCTCCCCGCTGAGGACCTGGAGACGTTTCTGGGCAGGTGTTTTAGATTGCTAACACATCGTACATTTAAAAAACAAAAACATCCCTTTCCATCGTAAATATGAAAAAAACACCTCGCAAACAAACCCCTCTTTCCCCTCCTCCTGCAAGGCTGCGTCTTTCTGACTGACGGTGTGAAAACGCTATTAAAAGGGTAGCCGACTTGGAAAAAAACTCTGTATACAAACCGACCGACCGACTGACTGACAAAAAAAGAAACCCCTGGTCAAACAGAAGTAGAAAAACAAGTAGAAAACCGACGAGTGGTCCCTGTAAACCAGGTACACACACACACACGCATATAACACACACACACACACGCACATATAACACACACACATGCACATATAACACGCACGCACACACACACACACACACACACACACACACACACACACACACACACACAATAACACACGCTACAGGCTGATGCTGAAAACAGGACGGAAAATACATCTCCATTTGATCTCCGGTCAACTTAAGGCTCCATTAAGGATATCATAATCCCCCCTTTCTCCCCCCTTTCTCCCCCTTTCACACCTCCACTCACTTCAGGACATTATCGGAGATTTGTGTGGCGCATGTGGACTCGGGACTTTGAAGAAGCCGGAGAGAATCTGCAGTCTGAACTCCCTGTTTTTAATATTCTGTTTTGTTTTCATGAGCAAATTTGCGGGGTGGGTGGGGGGGGATGGTTACCTGGCTCTTGTTTTAGGTTTTTCCAGGTTTACAAGGCATCGGCGCAGACTATTATTATTCTTCTTCTTAATTATCATTATATTAATTATTGTTACTTGCATTCACAGTATATTTGTTGAGCGCCAGCAAGAGCAAGTTCCAGTTACTATAATAAAGGTCCCGATCCCATCGATCACCAGTGTGTACATGTTAACGTTTATATATGAATTTAACAAAATGGAATTATATCAATAGAGTGAGATATTTAGTTATCAAATGAAAGGAAATCGTTGAAAAAAAAAAAAAACCAATTATTTTAATGCTTTGTACCGACATCAGTGACTCCTGAAGCGTCGAGTTCTTATGTCGCCGCTTTTCTTTTGTCCAGGGTTCCTATGCAGGGGAACAATTATACATCTGACCATTTCAAGGTCTTTAAGATGATTACATGTTACTTGTTAGATAATGGAAAACAAACTTAAACTAAAGGATATCTGGAACTTTAATTTCACATGTTTTGTTTCTAGCCGTAAAGTAATGTCTTTACCTCAGCCTAGCTACATTTAGTAAAACCCTCTAAACTTTTCTGGATTTTCGACCCAGTGCAGGAACCCTGCGATGACCTCTGACCCCCGTTTTTAGTCGTTAAATCCCCCGCTGCACAGCAGGTTTGATGCAAACGTTGTTAATCTTTATGTTCGTATCGATGTCTATGCTAAACCCCTTATTATCCCACAAAGAACTCAGGAGCCAAACATGTCCCTTTGTTCCTCATGGCTTTAGAATCGGCCGACAGACCCCTCGATTACAGGTGGACTCGTTTTATTTTGTATTAAAAAACGCTTCAGACTCGAACGCCGGGAAAAACAAGCGACGGCGAAACTGAGCTGCGATGAAGTGCGCCTCTCAATGAGCTTTGGGTCACTTTCACAGAGGGAAAGATAACGAGACTGCACCGACGCTCACGCTACTTTTATTTTACAAAAAAGTTAGTATTTTTGGGTTTATTTGTGGAAACCGTTTTTAAGCTTTAAGCGGAAAGAGTGGACTTTTTTTAATGACAACAAAGAGACGGCATAGCAACTTCTGCGGTGCGAAGAGATCATAACCCGGCAGAGTTAACGCCCCTAAATGTTTATACACGTTTATTTTTTCTCCCCGTTTCAACACGTGTTCAAGCTGTGTTTCCCCTGTTGACATTTTGGGTGACTCGTTGCATTTGTATTGCACTCAAAAAGTGGAAGCTAGTAGGCTAGGCTAATTAGCCAAACCCAGAGGAACAGAGCATTGAGGCCAGTTTCCGTAGTGGCCAAACCAGACCTACATCTGAGGAGACATCTTTTTAATCAACATATTAACACTCAAGTAGCCCTCATCTAAACCATAAGGTCCATACAAGTTTTAAAATGCACTTCTATCCAATCCGTTCTCTGTTCATTCAAACGAGGAGATGCTTGTGCGCCTGCTCTATGGGCCCATAGATGCGCCAATGAGCAACACCTCCAACACGGTATCCAGTTCTCTTTATTTAATCGTGGCTAAAGCTAGTTAGCTCGCTGAAGTTAGCCGCCCCCACACATTCGATCTTTGTCCAGCATTTTATGAAGGAGGACATCTTGTTTTGATCATCTATACATTCAAATCAAACACCAAGGGGATATGTGCTGAATTAGTAGCCGACATTTCTGTTATTTCTGGTTTGGGTCAATGTTGGGTAGCAAAAGTAAAATGTCTGTTTTCAGTTTGTCAGATAATAAACCTCAACCTAGTTTGAATGCTAGTTTGATCTCTCTAGTAGCATTTTGACGATAAACAAGTTATCATTTATATAGCTCCAGTTGAAATAGAGGGGTGCAGCAATTGAGATTTGTGTAAGTTAGCCTCTTCCTGTTTCCCTCCACAAAAAGCCAATGGGATTTCTCTATTGGATTTGGAATATCGCAGAAAGTAATATCTGCCGCAAACAAACATTTATGATAGTAAAAAGCTAACGTTAGGCTATAAAGGAACTACAGCACGGTCACAGGACTTCACGCATCACCGCTAAGCTAAAGGCGGCTAATGTTGGGCTATAAAGGAACTACAGCACGGTCACAGGACTTCACGTCACCACCGCTAAGCTATAGGAGGCTAATGTTGGGCTATAAAGGAACTACAGCACGGTCACATGACTTCACGTCACCACCGCTAAGCTAAAGGCGGCTAATGTTGGGCTATAAAGGAACTACAGCACGGTCACAGGACTTCACGTCACCACCGCTAAGCTAAAGGCGGCTAATGTTGGGCTATAAAGGAACTACAGCACGGTCACATGACTTCACGTATCACCGCTAAGCTAAAGGAGGCTAATGTTGGGCGTGATGACGTTTAGTCGTCTCATTTAGACACTTGTTAGCAACATCCGCTTACGTATTTATTGTGGTCAAATAAAAATCTCTTCAGTTTGTGTTAACCCCAGCCCATTGACTTACAGAGGGAACAGGAAGTGCTAAAATGCTAACTCATTCAAGCTCCACTCTTTCAGGAATGAAAGCCCCTAAAGTTTGCTTATCGTCTCGGAGGAAAGCTTTCTCTTCTCACTAACTTTTCAGTTTTGTTACAGAGTCCTCCTTGTGTTTCTAAAAGCATCGATGGGGAAAATAAAACAATAAAAAACCTTCAGTATTGTCAACACCACATTTACAAAAATAAAGAACCAAATACTTCGGGAAGGGTCTCTGGAGGAACCGGGCTTTTCTGTCCCTTGGTTTCTCTTTGTTTGTTTTTCGGATCGCAAGCAGTCACGGCATCGTTTAGAAAACTTCTTAGACAAAGTGTCTGTTGTCATTTTCTGAGTACGGTCTGAAACCTATGCATGCCATAGTAAAGTGGTGGTAAGATCAAGTTAGATGTCTCTTATTTTATTCTTTTTTGTTTCTCCTCCTGTTAGCCGGTTAACGGTGTGTAAGGAAGATGTCAACCAGTAAGTTGTCCACTGCTGACTGTGTCCATTTGGAGAAAAAAAAAGTGCAATTTGTGTGAGGGTGAAAAGATTTATATTAAAAAAAATGACAAACGATGATTCACGAGTCTGGATGCTGCATGACGCCTGGAGAGGGAACTGTTTTATCCTGTTTGACAAGAAACTACCTTAAAACAAAAGGTGATTTGATTCTAATAACACTTACCCACAGCACACACTACAGAAACTCTAAACCTGGCCCAGTATGTGTCTAATATCTAGTCAGAATGTGTCTACACCTGATGTAAGACTTAACTTCAGAAGTAACACTGCAGTGAGATATCGGGTCTTGTTTTTAGACAATCATCATCTTAAGTCAAAACATGTTATTTTGAATCGTATCTCAGATTTAACACATTTATTAGAAAATCACCAACTAACAAAACAGAACACTTTTTAGCATTTGCGGATTATATTGTAACATAGCATTTCCTGATTCTGGTCAAATATAGTTAAATGAGTTCTCCAGATAATTACAAGATGTGATTTATTTAAATATGTCTTACTTCAAGGAATCTTACCAAGCTAATGCTCATTTGTTCTATTGGCAGGTTTTTTTTACTTATTTCAAGTGAAAACACCTTGTTTTCATTATTGTTTAACTTGTTTTGGAGCAGCATTTGTTTCCAGTGCATATGTACCCTCAAAGGAAAAGTCCACCTATAAAATCTGCACCCTCTTAATAACTGACCAAACATATAGAAATAAGCCTATTATTTAAATTAATGGCTCACCTGTGAGTCTGTAATGAGGAAAAAACGTAAAAATAACGTTTTCAGAATTAGTTGTGAGGTGAGAACCTGGACAATACTACATTTTTAAGGCGAAAACTAACATTTGAGTACCAAAAAATTACAAGCAACTTAAAATGAAATGAATAACTTCTTTAATTTTCTTATTTCCAACAATATATGCATTTTATGGGCAGGTTATTGTTAAAAAATAAGGTTATTTGTATTATATGTTGGACAAACTCTAGACCCTCTTAATAACTGACCAAACATATAGAAATAAGCCTATTATTTAAATTAGTGGTTAATCTGAGTCTGTATTGGGAAAAAAACGTTGGCAGAATTAGTTGTGACTTGAAAACCTGGACAATATTATATTTTTAAGGCCAAAAGTAACACTTTAGTGCCACAAAACTATAAATAACTTATTCAACTCCTTTGATTAGCTTCTCACCAATATATGCAGTTTGTGGGGCCTGTTCAAAAATCAGGTTATTTGTGTTATATGGACGAACTTAAGTGAAAGGAGTACAGACAGTTTCTGTTACTGTTTTATCCAGTTTTTCCAAGAAATGACATTCTAATAACACTTACCCACATATGCATCCTCAAAGGAAAAGTCCACTTATAATATCTGGACCCTCTGAATAACTGACCAAACATATAGAAATAAGCCTATAATTTAAATTAGTGGTTAATCTGTTATTGTGTAATGGGAAAGAAATGCAAAAATAACGTTTTCAGAATCAGTTGTGACATGAAAACCTGGACAATATTACATTTTTTAAGGCGAAAACTAACATTTGAGTACCAAAAAACTATAAGCAACTTAAAATTGAATAACTGCCCAATATATGCATTTTGTGGGTCGTGTTATTGTTCAAAAATAAGGCTATTTGTGTTATGTTGGATAAACTTAAGTGAAAGTAACAGTTTCTAACTTGGCTCAAACATCTTTGGCATTCATTATTAGTTACCTGATTCAAGATGTAAAGGTTTATCGTCATTACATAATGTATGAAAAGCTTAGATCACAGGTTCCTCAACAGTGCAATTAACAAGACATAAATAAAGATAGCTCTGCTCAGGTGTTTAATATCTGTACGTCTCTACTTAAAGAGCATTAGTTTATTAACTTGATCCCAAAGTAGACGTTTAAATGCTTATTTAGACCAATAATATGTAATTAGCCGGTTTAAATGAGGAAACGTGATCTTAGAGAAACAGTTTTATTGTAGACCTTCGCATAAAAACAAGTCAACTCATTTTTCTCTGAGCTTTTAATCACATCTCAGTCTTTCAAACATATTTACAGAAATAACAGGCTTTTAATGAAACAGAAAACGAAGAGCAGGTCATGTGATCTACAGGTGGGAAGTCAACCTGTGAATCCACACGTCCTGCTCTTTAATGAACTGATGTAGAAACGTCTCAGTTCAGAAACAAGAGCAACGTTTTGAAAAATACCAAAAACTGATCTGCTGCAAATGTTCCCGTTTCTTTTCCCGTGAGTTAGGGCTAGACGATGAATGACATTTAGATATCCTGTTAGACTTGTGATATCGGAACAGATTAAGATTATTTTCCTGGTCGTATCGGCTGCATTAAAGTAAAGTAAGGTTACAAACTGTTTATTAATCAAAAACAATAGTCAACCCTACAATATATTCACACGATGAACAGAGATGTACGAACAGAAATATTGTGATATTTGATGTTACATCGTTTCGAACAGATGCATCTTGAATCTTTATTTGAGTTGTTGCAAATCCCATAATAAGTCAATATCAGTCCGTCCACCGCCTTTCCTCACGTCTTCCTCCAGGTTTCCGTGCATTCAATTCACCGTAAAGGCTCCTCTGGTGGATGTTATGTTGATGTCGTCAGCAGGGGATCTGCTGCTTGTGGATCCATCTCTTCTTCAGCTTCTCTGCTTTGGCTTTCTCACTGCAGGCTGAGCACAGACACGAGAGATTAGACACCGAGAAAACATAGATGTATTCAGTCTGCATATTGACTCATCTGGGTCAGAGTGCCATCGGGACACATTGAGCCATAACATGTCACTTCGTTATGTCATTAAACCGGATTTTCCTTCAATCATCTGACAATACATTTTATTTATAGGGCGATTTTCTAGAAACTCAGATTTTAAGTGTTGTTTTATGAATTTGTAAAGTGTCTATGAAACACAACATTATATAAACGCTAAAGCAGGGGGGTCAAACTCAATTCCATCGCGGGCCACATTCGCATAAAGGTTGCACTCAAAGGTCCGGTTGTAACTATATAAATATATATTATCTGATAGGATATTAACTTAGTAATTAACTATGTCTGAAAGCTGAAGTCTGGGGCAAATAATTGCAAGTCTCTTCAGTGCACAAAACGAGATGCATTGTGGGACATGTAGTTTATGGGCAACCTGCTTCTGTAAATATAACTGTATAATAAACCTATTATATTCTTAGCAAGCTCTTGCGGGGCCACAGAAAATGAAGTCGCGGTCCGGATTAGGCCCCCGGGCCTTGAGTTTGAGACCCCTGCGCTAAAGGAAAGGAAACCTGTTCTTTGGAAATAATACGTCATCCCTGCTCCGCTCTATTGCACTAAATATTGACTCATTGATAGTAATAAAAGGTACCAACTATGTACAGTCTAAAAATCAGGACGTGGGGGTTTGACATTTTTTGGATAATCAAACATGCACTGGGTCACATTGAGCCAGGGATATTATTGATTTGACAGAGAAACAAATATAACAGGAGGGTTAAGACATTCAGTCTGCATAGTGACTCAACTGGGTCAGTGTGACACCAGGACACACGTCGCTCTGAAACAACACGTTGGGCAACACAAGTTCCCTTCATGACGTCATAAAACTGGCTTTTCCTTCAATAATCTGACGTATATTGGGATTAAAATGCTCGAGCAGGAGATGCATTAGACACTGTTGGAGCTATATTTTTGCTTTATATTATTTAAGCGTTTATTTTCTTGACATTTATAGTGAATGTATTCTTAAATCAGTGTTATTATTTAAGTGAGTTAAAGTCGTTTTTATGGGGGGGTTTTTTGAAGGCATGTTCGGGCAGTGGGTGTAATTGTATATATTGGAGGCAGGTGGTCGTGGGAGAAGAGAACCAGTGGGATGCAAGCAGGATAAAGAGGAAGGAAAGACACTAAGGAAAGGAATCTAGGAAACCTGTTCATGTTCGGAGATTCTCGCCCTGCATAACTGGTCCCTCATTTTAAGTTTTATTTCTATATGATTTGGCCGCTAGAGACTTTTTAAAATAATAAACCAGCAGGCTTTACAGACGCTGAATAAAATAAGTTATTAAAACATATTATATTTGATTCTTGCAGAAAATACGTTAATTAAAGCACCTTCGATGACCTATATCTAATTATAAAACTCAATTTAAAAAGCCCAAACTGTGGCAGTTATTCAATAATGAAGTAAAATGATAAAAAACCTTACCCCAGTCTTTATTGACAAACGTCACCGCTGCACTTTTGTTCCTCCCCTTCTTGTTCTCCAGGGACAGCAGCTCGTTGCCTGGAAGCAGAGACACAAACACACGCTTAAATATAAATATCATTTATTTAACCGGGTAGAAGTCTCATGAGATTAAGGTCTCTTTTTTAAGAGCGACCTGTCCAAGAGGCAGGGCCGTTTCTAGCTTTTTGGGGGCCCTCGCTTTTACAGTTTAACTACAATGGGGGGATTTCGAAGCCTTTCAGACGATCTGTGGAGAAGCATCAATCTGTGGAGAAGCATCAATCTGTGGAGAAGCATCAATCTGTGGAGAAGCATCAGTCTGTGGAGACGCATGAGTCTGTGGAGACGCATGAGTCTGTGGAGACGCATGAATCTGTGGAGACGCATCAGTCTGTTACACTGTCAAAACAGGCTGATTCACGAAAACCAAGCAATTGAAAATATCAAAATGATATTAAAAAGGTAAACCATAAGGCTCCTCTACGTCAATAAATGCAAGAGATTCAGCATTTTTTCAATTATATTTTCCATCTTCCTCAGACGTCACTGATTGGCTATACAGGCAGACGAATACAGCTGTAAATCAATAATGAAACATTAAACATGAAATGTATTAACCAGTCAATATGCAAATAAAATAAACTGTTATCATCTAAAAAGACTTGAATGATGGGATATAAGAGCAATCACATCGACCAATGGATTCTTGTTCTCTGTCCTGATGGACTTGACCCCATAGTGATACAATCTGAGAGTTTCAGCTCCGGTTTTCGAAGCAGAAGGGGCAGCATATTAAAATAATATTCATTTATTTATATGAATGTGGCCGTCTCTCTGCAGGGATCAGATCAGAACTCAAATTGAGACAGATCATCGCCTGTCACAGAGAGCCTGCGTTTAAATCACATGTTAGGGTAAAAAAACTTCACCAAAATGCCGTTAGTAAGTGTGCAATATACACCTGGCTGCTTCATCCTCAGAACTGTTACAGGATGTGTTTTTTGTAAATCGTGTAACTTTTATTATAATTTGTTTGAATGCATGCTATTAGGTAACATTGCACATGTCTGTGGCTCTTTTCTGCAGAGCCACAGACATGTGCGTTTCCCCTCTGTGGGACGAACAAAGGTCTTCTGATTCAAATGAAAACACTTAATAACTAACAGGTGGTGGAAGTTAGCAGGAAACAATGGGGTTGAGTTATATTACATTAAGGCTCAATTCCAAACCACCCCCTACACCAAGGGTGCCCAACCAGTCGATCGCGAGATGTGTCTAAAAATAGAACAACAATATTCAGTTTTATCGTTAATGTCCCATAACATAATCTTCCTCTGCCAGAATAATGCACTTGAACGCATCAAAGCTTTGTGATTGGCCGGTGTGACCCCATGTGTCGGGGCGTGGCTGCTGGGCAGTGGGCACTATTTTGCTGACGTTGTCCGTGGCAACAGGAGTGACAGTCCGCACACACACAAGACCGCAATTATGGCAGAAGCAAAAAAGCCCAAAATATATAATTTCCACTCCGAGTGGGAGGATGATTATTTTTTTATCTGTTCCAATTCAAAGTCCATCTGTCTCATCTGCAATGCGAGCGTGGCTTTATCGAAGAAGAATCATTTAGGAGCGGCATTTCAAAACAGTGCACAAACGCTACGAGACGGAATTCCCTCCTAATTCTGCCCTACGCTCCCAAAAGGGGAGGGGCCTGAGAGGACAGCTAAATGCACAGCAGTCCATTTTCACCAGGCCCAACAACAAGAGCAAGGCTGCTACCATAGCATCTTATCGTGTCAGTCACGTTCTTGAGAAACACATGAAGTCTTTTAAAGACGGCGAAGTTCTGAAAGAAGCATTCCTGGAGGCTGCCGACGCGCTTTTTGGGGACAGAAAAAATAACAGTAGCATTTCAACAGGTTTTTGATATAATAAAAACTCAAGTTAGATACCGTTATTAATCAGCTCTAAGTTTGAGTTTGTTTGAACTTATTCATTTTAATTATTGTACACAATGGTATAAGATATATCCTCCTTCGCGTCGAAAGGAGCCAGTTGAGGTGGTTCGGGCACCTAGTTAGGATGCCACCTGGGCGCCTCCCTAGGGAGGTGTTCCAGGCACGTCCAGCTGGGAAGAGACCAAGGGGTAGACCTAGAACCAGATGGAGGGATTATATCTCTTCTCTGGCCTGGGAGCGCCTTGGGATCCCCCAGTCAGAGCTGGTTGATGTGGCCAGGGAAAAGAAAGTTTGGGGCTCTCTGCTGGAACTGCTACCTCCGCGACCCGACCACGGATAAGCGGGAGAAGATGGATGGATGGATGGAATGGTATAAGAATGCAAACATTAAGATCTGTTCCGTTTAAATTGATTATAGTCTATTATCAACTCAGGTTAAGAAACTAGTGTTGCTTGCATCCTATTTTAAAAAAGGCATTTATTTTTATACTCAAAAAACAAAAAAAGGGTTTGATTCTATTAATGTTGTCTTTTTATTGCACTTTGGCAGCAGATTCCTGTGTAGCTTCAGATCTGAGTTGTCTCATTAGTAAGCCTCATTTATACTTTTGTAGCAACACTATTTTTATATAATGGCAAAGAAAGGGTTCAGAGTCTTTTCTTTTTTCCCTGTGTCATATGTGGCAGCACTGCTCAATGTTTCTTGAAAACATTACCCACTGTAGTATGTGAGGTGTGAATAAACTCCAGCTCTGTTTCAACAACACTGTTGAGTAACTTCAGTTAAATACTTGTATGTGTTAGGGGTGCAACAACTAATCGACTTAATTGATTAAAATCGATGACCAAATTAGTTGCCAACTAATTCAGTCGACGATTCGTTGGTGACGTCATCACGTGTGTTTTACGCGCCGTTAAGCTCCAAGATTATTGGTCTTTTTGGTTATTGGCCCCCTTTTTTTTAGGGTCGAGGCAGTTTACACACACGCAGCTGCTACATGCAGCAACACACGGCGGAGATGGCGGAGAGAAGGCGCTCCGAGTTGTGGTTAAACTTTACCCGTCTTGATGTGGACGATGCTCGTTGCCAAAAGTGCAATAAGAGTTTAGCATGTAAGGGCGGTAACACGAGCAATTTGTCTAAACATTTATCAAAGTGCTCCACATCCAGACGGAGGAATGCACCGGGTTCGACTGTCTTTCTAGCAGCTCTGTAGCCCCATCCACGAGTAACGTTTCCACGTCAGGTGTTATGTATGCTAGCAGCAACACACGGAGTTAACTACATTATACAAACATGGGTTAATGATTAGAGGTGACTGAGTTATTTATTTTGTTAAAGTTTCAGCTATTCTGTTTCCAGTTCTATCAGATTATTTAATACGATTTGTTAAAACATTGTTGTTTCTTTTGATGTGAAATATTATTTATTTAATTTAAATAAAAAGCAATGTTAATTTTGTTCACAATTTGTTAAGTTAATTTAATAATATATGTATTTTTGAATCAAGTATTCCTCTTTTTTGTCTTCATTGTTAGTTTCCACATGCCTAAAACAACCTCAAACTAAATCTAAAAGTTGATGGCTGAATCAGAGCGTTTGAGAAATTGTGCAAGGCACACAGTAATAGTCTTAATAGTCGATTAATCGTTTCGTTAATCGATAGATTAATCGGTTATCAAATTAGTTGTTTGTTGCAGCCCTAGTATGTGTGTAGATTAGAAAGAGGTAAGATAAAGGATCTGCAGTATTTTATGAAGTATTCATCGTACAAAGGTCAGTTTTATTCAAGTAGAAGTGTGTATTTACCTGGTAGTAGGCTGTCAGTAATGGCTACGCCTCTATATTTGGACTGGTAGATCTCGGAAGACTGGCAACTTTAAAAGTAGCTCTCGGTTTAAAAAAGGTTGGGCACCCCTGCTCTACACCCTACCCCCTACACCCTACCCCTCCGTTCGCACGGAGGGTCCGCCATATTAAGTGCTGTTCCAAAGCAACGAGTGTGGAGCGGTGTGGAGGGGGAGTGGGCTATCAAGCCCTCAAACAGCGAGTCTGCAGCGATGCTGACTTGAGACCGGTCTCTACCTGACCGGAGTCACGCTGTGTGTGTCCGTCAGGAAACAAGCTGTTAACAAGTAGTTCCAGCAAACATCCACTGATAAACTGCGATGTGAACAACCTCATGATAACCTCATATGTTTTTAACTTAGGATCATACCTGTGTTTAGTCTAGAAAAAGGTGAATGTGTGCATTTTATTATAAAGTTGTGTATATTTACAGACTGTTGCAAAAACTAAGAAGCTTATAAACATCAGGTGTAAAACTAAGAGCTTTGAAACACAATGAAAGATGTTTGGAGTTTTATTTGTTATTAATTTACATTTTTTGTCAAAGAGATGCTGATCTGAAACCGTCGTTACATACAGTTACGGCATTTCCTGTTTCTGCCGGAGAGAGGGGAGGCCGTCCCAAAGCTTGCCGCTGTATTTACTCCCTCCATCTGACAGGAGGGAGCCTCGTTGAGCTGCGAGTGGGAGTGGGTAGGGTGTGGTTTGGAATTGGGCCTACATGTCCCTTTTTAGACGCTTTTATCCAAAGCTACTCACATGCAATCTCCACAGCTTCTTTGTTGATAACTGGATTTACTCACACTGTACATTTATATTCAACGTAATATTGCATTCCTCACAAACTTAATGTATATATGATATCCTGCTTTATATGTTGTTGACTGTTATAATTAGTATTTCAACATGTATATTTTAGTTTTATTTCCATTTGAGATGTTTACATTGTTGAGTTGCAGTGTTGTTACCCCCCCCCCCCACTCACTTGTGGTCCGGCAGCTCCCCGCTCCATAGAGTCTGCTCTGCAGGAAGTCCTCAGCTTGCCGACGCTGAGAGGCCTCGGACGCTCCGTGCTTCACCGTTTGCACCGTGTACTTCCCCTTCAGACTGAAACCGTTTCAATAAACAGTCATTAGACAAAGCTTCCTCTTATACCTAACATTTAGAGAGGTTTCTTATTCCTTTTAATGCAACATAAGTAGGGTTGCCCCCTCATAGTCCACTTATCGCTAGTCAACTAATAAAGTTGAGCAATTCTTCATTAGTCGTTTAGTTGGAGAAAAAAAAAAGTATATATTACATATTACATTTCTGTGTGTAAAATTAAATGTATTTTTCAAAGACTCATTATTACAGTTTTATATGTATCAACGTAGCGTGCTGTTTCTAATAACGTTCTATCTGAGCCCTGGAACTGAAACCATTTTAAGAAAAGTAAATAAATAATATTTATCATAAATAATATATCATAAACATTACATTACATGTCACTTGTTAGACGCTTTGATCCAAAGCGACTTACAGTACTGTGGGCAATCCCCACAGGAGCACTTTGGGGTGAAGTGTCTCAGGGACACAACGACATGCTGACTGCAGTGGGGTTTGAACCTGTGACCCCCTGATCCGAAGTCCAGTACACTACCCACAGCCTCCCACATGCAACGCCTAGTCGACTAATCGCCTAAATTGACAAATATTGGTCGACTAGAAAAATCTGTAGTCGAGGGCAGCCCTAAACATTAGGAGTAACAACTAATTAAGTGTATATATTTTCCAACAACAGAGGAAATGTTTTAACTTGTTCTGTGACTAACATACTTTTCTTGATTAACTAAAAGGGCCCTTCAATGTAGTGCAGCGGAAACACGTTATAAGATGAACCTCATCCCAGAGTCATGTCTTCAAAAATTATAATTTTGATCAACCGCAAAACTCCAACAGTTCCTAACCCCAAATATATTCAATTACCAGCTTCTAGGACAAAAAAGGGAAGCTAAAACTCAAATTGGAGAATCTTGAACTAGCAAAGTTACGGCCGGATTGCTCCCCTTCAGACGGACACACAGGAAACAGTTTGATCAGAGCAATCAGAAACCTTTTCCCTAAAAACATCTGGAGAGTTAACCCTTCGTTTAAGCTACTTTGATGATCAGTTAAGAGTTCAAGTCATCCAGCAAGTCCATGAAAACAGATTTACGTACTTTCTGGCATTATCAAGTTTCCCACTCTTCTTCCTCCTCTTCTTCGTCTCCTTCTCCTCTCCTCCTTCTTCCTGCTGCTGCTCGTCTTCAGCTGGAGGAACAAAGAGTCACACAGATCAGAAGCTGCTTTCACAAACAGTCAGAAAACACTCAGAAAGATCCTAACTCAGCACTAATGTGTGTAGTAAAGAGTCCTGGATCAGGAGTATAGAGCGGTGCAGTGACGAGTCCTAAACCAGGAAGTGAGTTAGCATTTCTCCACTTCCTGTTCCCTCGTCTCAGAGCCAATGGGATCTCTCCATAGGATTTTGGAAAACATCTGGATATAAGGTCTGTGATTGAGACACATTGAAGAGACGGATCACATTTTGTTCTACATTAAATCCATCAGCAGTGACCCCACTGGTGATTTCTGAAGAGTGGACGTGTCTGAGAAACGATGGTTGTTACCAAGTGGCTGAATAGGACTACAGAAGTCGTGGAGGTCGTTGTACGTCATTACGCCGAACACGTAGACACTCCTCTAAGTTAGTTTCTGTTCTGCTTGAAAGCAAGTACCTGCCTCCTGCAGACTGTTCAAACAAACACTTCAACTCGTTCCATTTAGAATCTGTGTGTTTGAATATGGATCTGAAGTTGGCGTGATGTTGAAGTCGTGCTGCTGGACTCGGCTGTAGTTCCTTTATAGCATAACGTTAGCATTTTGCTTCTGGCCATTAGATTTATGATTCGAACATTATAAAAGTAGAGTAGACATGTGGAGATTATCCGGCTGAACAAAACGTGCATTTATCAAACAGGTTTCCACAGACTTTATTTCCAGCTCTTTTCTAAAATCCTATGGAGAAATCCCGTTGCTTTTTTGTCGAGGGAACCAGCAGCTTCCTTCCGGGTTTTAGGACGCGTCACTGCACCGCTCTATAGGAGCCACATTTAGGCTGATTTTGTTTTGATCTACTTCATTTTTATTAATGCATTTGAACCTCGGTCAACAGATTAAAGTTTAAGCTCCATTTTGATAGTTTTTGTATTTTGATTACGGTTTTTGGCAATAAATGTTCAAGATCAATAAATCAAAACGACCAGTGGATGTTTTACCCACTGATACACTCTCCCAAGCTCTCCACGTGGCCAACAAAAGGAACATTCAGGAATAAGGAGTTACAAAATAATCTCATGGGATTTTAGCCACTGCAAAGAGTGATTTGGGGAAACTCAGGGAGGGGTGAAACGTTGGCCTTAGTGAGGAGACGGAGAGGTGTGATTAGAGCCCCCCCACATTTAAAGCAGTCCATCGTTGAGTCTAATTGGACATTTCTGACAGATTTAAGGAAATTCCCTCAAGACGTTCCTGAGAAAGTCTAAGCTGAGTCAGAGTCAATCCTGAATCCTGAAAATCTTCCTCACCTTCGCCTTCAGACGGTTTCTGCTTCCTGTGAAGTAGAGCAGATGTTAGCGACGGAGGAGAAACGGGTTGAAATGAAGAAGCTGCAGAATTCAATCAGACCGGTAAACTCACTTTGAGTCGATCTCCTCCAACACGGCGGCCGGTAAGAGCTTCCTTTTCTGGGGGAAACAGCAGAATGATTATTTCATTGTACATTACAACCACATGGGTAATGTCATTTTCTGTTGCTGTACATATGACAATTGGAAAAACAGGGATTTATTAATAACTGCCATGGTATATTAATTATTTCCCAAAATAAGTTTCCTAGTGCCTGAAATCTGAATGCTGTTAATGTAAAGGCCAAGGCTATTCTAATGTCTACTAAAAAACACATTTAGACAAGAACTGTCTTTATAAAATCAATAACAGTAACCATCGAGTCTGTGAAATGGTTTTAACGGACATTTAAAAACACACGTACCTTCTGTTCCTGGAATAATTCCTGTCTCTTCTTCCTCTTCTCTTTCAGCAGCTCTTTGTCCCTGCAAACAGAGAAATGCAACCACATTATGTTATCTAATATGTTCTGTTATCCTGGTTTAATATTGGTCTGTTCTCTCTGGACGAATTGTCAAACCAACCTCCATTCAACAAACTGTCAAATATGGTGAATCTTGCTCCAACACACACATGTAAATGTCTCAACTCGACTTTTGAGTGGGTTCTGTTCATATCTGCATTCAAATTGTCCCAAAATAGAGCTTCACTAAAAAAAAACTAAATAGTATTTTCTGTCTTCCTAAAACCTGCACATTATGGTAGCGGTGTGCATTTGTGAACCAAACACACACATAAAGGGCTGATCAAAGTGTCAAATGTGTCCAAATAAAATCAGAATATGTGATGATTTGTTTTGGAGATTTTTTTCTGACTACTATTACGAAAAAAACCTTAAAAGTGAGATTATTTTGGATGCAGTTTGGCTGGTTCTTTACCTTCCGGAGTTATTAATGTACCTAGTTACTTCCCAACTCTGTCAAATACACATATATAAAGAGTTGATCAGTGCTAAATATGAAAGCCGAATTATAGTGTGTGTCCAAATAAACCAGAATATGTAAAAAATGATTTGATTTGGTTCATTTTTCCTGACTTTTATCACGAAAAACCTTAAAAATCTGGGATATTTTAAAGGAGTTTGGCTGGTTCTTAACCTTCTGGTTCACACATGTATTTATAAAGAGCTAAATATGACAGCAGACCTGTAAAATGTGTCCTAATAAATCAGAATAGGTGATAATATATTTGTTTTGGAGACTTTTCCGGACTATTATGAATAAAAAACATGAAAAGTCTGTTTTTCAAATGGAGTTTGGTTACCTCCTCGCGGAGTCCAGCGCGAGCTTCATGCTCTTCAGAGCCTGAGCCTTTGAGTCTTCAAACGTCACTTCTTCTGGAGCCTCATCGTCGCTGGACTCAAATATCAAATTTAAGTTATCCGAGTGTTTCTCCATCTTTAGAGACGAAGATGTTTCCCCACGTTGTTTCTTCACCATGTTGGCTGGAGAAGAGACGTCATCAAGCCGCGTGGTGACGGAGATATCATGGGACACATGGGAGCGACTGCCCCCTAGCGGTCGAGAACAGAATTAACACTGAAAAACATAAACAATGCAAAACAATTTTTTTTACTTTAATTGGAAAGTCATTAGCGCTGTTTTTATTAAATATATTGTTTTCAAATATTATAATTATTCTATAATTATTATTATTTGTTTTAATATGACTGTCTTAATTTTTTATATAATTGTTTGTATTATTTATTTTATTTATTTTATTTATTTTATTTATTTTATTTATTTTATTTATTTTATTTATTTTATTTAATTTTCATTTATTGTACTTTTTATTATAATTTGTTGTAGTTTTTTGTTATTATGAGTTTATCCATGTCATTTTGATTTCTTTCTTTATTTTATTTGTATTATACATTTTTGTATTTATTATTATTATTTGTTTATTTATGTATTTTTTATTTCTCTCTTTATTGTATTTTTTATTATAATGCCTTGTATTATTTATTATTACCTCTCATATTAGTTTTTTCCACAGGCTTTGGGAATAAAGATCATAATAAAAACACGTTATTGATGTCAGTTTATTCATCAGTTTGTTCACACATCAGGAAAGTCTCTTCATTGATTTCATCCACATTGAGCTCATCAATCCTCTCCTTATTGATTATGATCAGGATGAATACACCTCTAAAATACATACAATAACAAACACATGTGGTTATTACATATTATTATTATTAGCCTAAATATCATTTAGCTGACACTTTTATCCAAAGCGACTTACAATAAGGTCAAAAACCATAAAGAATCGACTCCGAACAAAAAGGAAAGTGCAGATATATTCACTTCAATCAAGATCATACATTAATAAGTGCTGGTGAATCAGTTACAAGGCCTAAATTAACTCAACAAGTGCTTCGTTTTTTTTTCCAGCAATAACTTAATTGCCAAGGTACAGTTGAAATTGATGTTTTTTCAGTTTGCGACGTTATAGACGTCTTTACAAATGATCAGAGAACAAGGTGTGCAGGATAAAGGAGGTCTGCTTCCTCTCTGCAGAGCCCTGCAGTGGAAGAGAAACAGCAGCAGAGAAACACATGAATACAAATCTTCCTCCGACATGTGGACGCAGAGAAGAGTTCCAGCAGAGAAACACACACACACAGCTAAAGAAAGTCAAACACTTACTCAACAACTATAGAGGTACCGCCCCTAGCGTTTGATTGACAGCTGAGAAACACCACAACAATCAGCCAGCAGTGTTAGTTCACTTGATGATAAAAAAGGTCTCCCTTAAAGGTCCCCTATTATTCTCTTTTTCAACAATATATTACAGGTCTCAGATATAAGTCTCCTAAGTGTTTGGCAAAAGTCATTGTAGCATCCCATAATCCCCTCTGTTTCAGCCCTGTTTCAAAAGTTCTGATTCTGTGTTTAGCTTTAAATGCTAATGAGCTGCTGCTGACCACGCCCCTCTGAGAGAGATTTGGTTAAAAAGAACACAATCTTTAAGGAAAAAGTCTGAGAACCCAGTGATTCACTTCTGTCTAGATGAGTTTACAGAACTCAGCATTTTTATCCAGAAAATAAATAAATCCAAAGTCTAGCATGCAGCGGCTCAGTGAAGATGGTCTGAACTCTGTAGAGGAGGGTCATGGTGTCAGTGAGGCTGTAGAAAGACAGAACACCTGCATCGTGATCCAGGTAAACTCCGGTTTCACGTGAATATTTTAAGAATCCAGCTCTGGTCCTGGGCTCTGGTTCTGGCAGTAAAATACCCACTTCAGTCCCTTTCAGTGAGATAATGGTCCAATTCTCTCTCATCACGTCCTCAAAGCATCTCAGAGGACGGACGTTGATGCTGAATGATTCTGTAGATTCACTGAGAGGTGGCAGCTAAGGACTAGTTATGCAGAAACTGGGTGTGATACACAATGAGTTGAAGAAGTAGAAGAGTTCCTCAAATGACTTCCGGCTATTTCTGTTTACACAACTCAGCTGTGGTTTCATAATAAAGCAAAAGTCCAGCATGTAGCGGCTGAGTGAATTTGGTCTGCACTCTGTGGAGGAGAGTCATGGTTTCAGAGACGCTGTAGAAGGACAGAATACCTGCTCTGTGATCCAGGTACACTCCTACTCTGGAGGACCGAGGACCTGAGACGGGAGTGTCGATACTGTTGTAACTAAATGTATAACTGTTTTGGTCACACTCTAACGCCCAAGATTTGTCATTGAATCCGAATCCACTTGCCCACCCTGCTCTGCTGATATTCTTGTATGCGACTGCTACAGAAACTCTTCCCCCTCTCCGCTCCACCTCCCAGTAACAACGTCCAGTCAGACTCTCTCTACTCAGGACCTGAGACCATACAGCGAATCTGTCTGGATGACTAGAATAACACTGTTGTTGTTCCGTGAGTGTGGCTTTTCGGTTCCCCTCAGATATTAACAGTTGTATGTGTGCTGTGTTTAGATCCAGAGTGATTTCACGTGAATATTTTAAGAATCCAGCTCTGGTCCTGGGCTCTGGTTGTGGCAGTAAAACATCCACTTCAGTGCCCTGAAAGGCAGGAGATTCATAGTGAGGCTGGAGGTGTTTCTCACAGTAAGAGATCAGACACTGCAGACAGGACTTACAGGCTCTCAGTTTCCTCCCAGTGCAGACATCTTCAGCTCCAGCATAGCAGTGATCAGCAGGAGCAGGTTGGCGTCCAGTCTTCTTCAGCTTCTCCACTAGAGCTGCTAACATGGTGTTCTTCAGCAGGACAGGCCTCGGTGTGAAGCTCCTTCTACACACAGGGCAGCTGTATAGCTTTCCATCCCAGGAGCTTTGAATACAGTCCATGCAGTAGCTGTGTCCACAGGGAATGGTCACCGGGTGCTTCAGTAGATCCAGACAGATCGTACAGCAGATTATTTCTTGGTTGATCTGATTTCCTCGCTGCGCCATTTCACCCCTCAGTGTTAATGACTGTAAATTATTTTCTCTGAACTGAACCAATGTGTTCTCCTTCTGCTCTGGTTCACCTGCAGCAGTGAGTGAGGAATCAGCTGAACTTTAAGAGAGGCAGGGTGTGTTTTCTGTCCTTTACAACATGCCGTTAGCAAAGCCGTACTTCGACCTTTGACCGCTAGCTCACACGAGTCAGGCTTTAAAGGGTTTTCAGCAGAGTTATGGGAGTTTTACAGAGAAACAAAACAATGCTGCTTCATTTGTTTGAATTCTACTTCCTACTGTGTATTTGCACAACTAAATCTGTAGACCTGTTCAAGAACTTCAAAAGTAGTCACCTCAGCAGATCCAGTATTTTTTGTGATATGGATGGTATATGTTTTAATTGCATGCCTTGTTGTTGTTGTTGTTGTTGTTGGCTGCAAGGGTCTCAGGACAGATTGTATGCTGTATAGTTTGTAAAGCCCCGTAAGACAAATGTGTATCAAACTTTAGGAGAGTCCTGGAAGAGGAGCAGCACTGAACTTTGATCCTTATTAGATTATAATTGTATGAGTAAGATAAGGTGTGTATAACATGTGTTTACAATGGAGCGCATGTCTCTTTACAGGTAGACCTAACCCTTCACAGTTATACAAATGACTGAGTTGTTCTGTAACATGCAGAGTCAATCAACCTATGCTAAGAAGCAAGCTCAGCCAGAAGTAAGGTGCTACCAGTGTAATGCGTTTGGCCATGCGTAATACACATGTCCAATGGTTAGGCAGAGCAAACCCTCCCTCATTGCACTGTTTCCATGCCCACCAGGCAATCAGTGGTTAGGCAGGGGAAAGCATACGTATAGTTCCGGTACTCATCAATGGTCAGCGTGAGGAAGCACTTGTGGATAGTGGCAGTTTCCAGACAGTTCTGAGTTCAAGGTCAACACCTCTCAGTGTTAATGACTGTCACGAATTTTCTCTGAACTCTGGTTCACCTGCAGCAGTGAGTGAGGAATCAGCTGAACTTTAAGAGAGGCAGGGTGTGTTTTCTGTCCTTTACAACATGCCGTTAGCAAAGCCGTACTTCGACCTTTGACCGCCAGCTCACACGAGTCAGGCTTTAAAGCAGGGATGGTTTATTATTTGTTTATTTATGTATTTTGTATTTGTTTATAATTTTTTATTATAATTCTTACTTTTTTTGTATTATTATTTGTTTAGTTATGTATTTTTTTACTTCTTTCTTTTTTCTTTTTTATATAATACTTTCTTTTGTATTATTATTTCTTTATTTCTTTATTTATTGTATTTTTTATTATAATTCCTTGTATTATTTATTATTACCTCTCATATTAGTTTTTTCCACAGGCTTTGGGAATAAAGATCATAATAAAAACACGTTATTGATGTCAGTTTATTCATCAGTTTGTTCACACATCAGGAAAGTCTCTTCATTGATTTCATCCACACTGAGCTCATCAATCCTCTCCTTATTGATTATGATCAGGATGAATACACCTCTAAAATACATACAATAACAAACACATGTGGTTATTACATATTATTATTATTAGCCTAAATATCATTTTATCCATAGCGACTTACAATAAGGTCAAAAACCATAAAGAATCGACTCCGAACAAAAAGGAAAGTGCAGATATATTCACTTCAATCAAGATCATATCTTAATAAGTGCTGGTGAATCAGTTACAAGGCCTAAATTAACTCAACAAGTGCTTCGTTTTTTTTTCCAGCAATAACTTAATTGCCAAGGTACAGTTGAAATTGATGTTTTTTCAGTTTGCGACGTTATAGACGTCTTTACAAATGATCAGAGAACAAGGTGTGCAGGATAAAGGAGGTCTGCTTCCTCTCTGCAGAGCCCTGCAGTGGAAGAGAAACAGCAGCAAAGAAACACATGAATACAAATCTTCCTCCGACATGTGGACGCAGAGACGAGTTCCTGCAGAGAAACACACACACACAGCTAAAGAAAGTCAAACACTTACTCAACAACTATAGAGGTACCGCCCCTAGCGTTTGATTGACAGCTGAGAAACACCACAACAATCAGCCAGCAGTGTTAGTTCACTTGATGATAAAAAAGGTCCTTATTATTATTATCTTTTTCAACAATATATCACAGGTCTAAGATATATACAGAACATGTCTCTGGAGTGTTTGTCTGAAACACCAAACAGATCATTGCAGCATTACCCATAATCCCCTCTGTTTCAGCCCTGTTTCCAAAGTGCTGATTCTCTGTCTGTTACTTTAGGTGAAAATAAGGAGCCCCTCCCCACGCACCTCTGAGAGACATTTGGTTACAAAGAACTCAATGGTGCTCTAGGAGGAGATTCAGGTGATAAGGGGGGGAGGGGGGTTACCTTGGTTGCTGATTGATTGGCTAATGGTTACACAAGCCAACACATCGTTATGACATGATAAAGTGGCCAAAATCTGATCAGCTCATTTTCAGAATTTTTTATATAAATGGATCAGGACAAAAAGAGAGGATTTCAGAGTCTCTTTACACAGAGGGGACACATGTTTATGTATAAAAGACATGAACAAGAGGATTTTACATAATAAGAGATCTTTAACCTCTTAAGGACGAGCGCCCCCCCCGATCGGAACTCTTGAAAGTTTGTTTTCGAGACTGTGTCTCAGGGCTTCTTAACATTAAAACATATTAATGTGTCATACCAGATTAACGGGAAGAATCTCAGGTAACTGACGATACAAACCATTTTTACCAAAACAAAACACAAGTCTCATAAGAAGCGTCAAAATGACCCCTGAGCGAAAAAAAAGCGAACGTACTAGGCACAGAACTCAAGATAAAGATAACCTTATTACTTATCGTAACTGCACATAAAAGATATCCGATTAAAGCTGAGGTTCCACAGATTATATAGGTATAGTATCATCACTGAGCGATCAGAACTCACGACAGGGGAAGCAAACACAGACATCACAACACGGAGCATTATGGAGAAAAAACGGGACATCGTCTCACCTTAGCTGTTATTCTGATCAAAAGTCATGTTCAATGGCATTAAAACGAGAAAAAACGCGGCTGAAGGTTAATCCACAGGTTAATAATGTGTCTGTCTCTTTGAAAAAACTATTGATAATCCATAATTCCATTTTAATGCAAAGATAGGAGAACATTTTTTTGACTTTTCTTTAAAATAAAAAACATCTATATTGATTCTGACTTTTCTACATCCAACTCACAGGTTTATCATTACTTTGAGAACAAAGATCATTAATGTAACCCTTTTAGAAGGAAAGTTATAGTCATTTGATCTGGGAATGTCATTTTCGAGCCTGAGACCTGAAAAACAGGCTCAGGGCTAAAGAGGTTAAGGAAAAAGTCTGAGAACCCAGTGATTCACTTCTGTCTAGATGAGTTTACAAAACTCTGCATTCTTTCCAGTAAACACATACATCCAAAGTCCAGCATGCAGCGGATGAGTGAAAGTGGTCTGTATTCTGTGGAGGAGGGTCATGGTGTCATCGATGATGCTGTAGAAAGACAGAATACCTGCATCGTGATCCAGGTAAACTCCTATCCTTTTGCACCAATGACCTGAGAGGGGAGTTTTTACATCGTTGTGCCAGAATCTATAACATTTTTTGTCACACTCTAACGCCCAGGATTTGTCATTGTATCCAAATCGACTTTCTTCAGAGATCCATGACCTGCTGGTGTTCTTGTATGAAACGGCTATAGAAAGTCCTCCTCTCCTCTCCACTTCCCAGTAACAACGACCAGTCAGACTCTCTTTACTCATGACCTGCCAAGCAAAATTATCGTATCTTTCTTGGTGACTGGGATAGGACTGGAGGGATCTTGTTACTGTAGCTTTCCGGTTCCCCTTAGATAATAACAGCTGTGTGTGTACTGTGTTTGGATCCAGAGTGATTTCACGTGAGTATTTTAAGAATCCAGCTCTGGTCTCTGGCTCTGGTTCTGGCAGTAAAACATCCACTTTACTCACATTCAGAGAGACGTTTTTCCATTTGTCCCTCAGGACTACCTGTAGTTTATCCCTGAGATCTGACACGGCTGCCGTCACGTCCTCAAAGTATCTGAGAGGACGGACGTTGATGCTGAATGATTCTGTAGATTCACTCAGAGGTGGCAGTGAGGGGTAGCTTTGAAGAAACTTGTTGAGATCCTCTTCCTGTGAGAGCTGCTCCAGCTCAGCGTCTTTCTTCTTCAGATCAGAGATCTCCTTCTCCAGCTTCTCCTGAAGCTCTCTGGCTCGACTCACTTCACTGTCCTTCTGGGATCTGATCTTCTGCTTCACATCAGAGCTTCGTTTCTCCATGAGACGGATCAGCTCAGTCAAGATCTTCTCACTGTCCTCCACTGCTTTCTCAGCAGAGCCATTGACGGCCTCCACCTCCTGCTGAAGCAGCTTCACCTCCTTCTCTCTGTCCTGGATTCTCTGCTGGATGTTTAGTCGACTCCCCTCCAGCTCTCTCTGCCTCTCAGTCCTCTCTGCTGCAGTTGACACCGTGTCGTGGCCTTTGTGTTCGTCCACAGAGCAGAGATAACAGATACTCTGCTGATCAGTGCGGCAGAACATCTTCATCACCTCGTCGTGACGAGAGCAGATGTTCTCTCTGAGCTGCTTGGAGGGCTCCACCAGCTTGTGTTTTTTAAACGTAGCTGCGTCATAATGAGGCTGGAGGTGTTTGTCACAATAAGAGGCCAAACACTGCAGACAGGACTTACAGGCTTTCAGTGTCCTCCCAGTGCAGACATCACAGACCACATCTCCAGCTCCAGCGTAGCAGTGATCAGCAGGAGCAGCTTGGAGTCCAGTCTTCTTCAGCTCCTCCACTAAAGCTGCTAACATGGTGTTCTTCAGCAGGACAGGCCTCGGTGTGAAGCTCTTTCTACACACAGGGCAGCTGTAGATTAGCTTTCCATCCCAGAAGCTTTGAATACAGTCCATGCAGTAGCTGTGTCCACAGGGAATAGTCACCGGGTGCTTCAGTAGATCCAGACAGATCGTACAGCAGATTATTTCTTGGTTGATCTGATTTCCTCGCTGCGCCATTTCACCTCTCAGTGTTAATGACTGTTAATAATTTTCTCCGAACTGAACCAATGTGTTCTCCTTCTGCTCTGGTTCACGTGCAGCAGTGAGTGAGGAATCAGCTGAACTTTAAGAGAGGTAGGGTGTGTTTTCTGTCCTTTACAACATGCCGTTAGCAAAGCCGTACTTCGACCTTTGACCGCTAGCTCACACGAGTCAGGCTTTAAAGGGTTTTCAGCAGAGTTATGGGACTTTTACAGAGAAACAAAACAATGCTGCTTCATTTGTTTGAATTCTACTTCCTACTGTGTATTTGCACAACTAAATCTGTAGACCTGTTCAAGAACTTCAAAAGTAGTCACCTCAGCAGATCCAGTATTTTTTGTTATATGGATGGTATATGTTTTAATTCGATTTAGTGCATGCCTTGTTGTTGTTGTTGGCTGCAAGGGTCTCAGGACAGATTGTATGCTGTATAGTTTGTAAAGCCCCGTAAGACCAATGTGTATCAAACTTTAGGAGAGTCCTGGAAGAGGAGCAGCACTGAACTTTGATCCTTATTAGATTATAATTGTATGAGTAAGATAAGGTGTGTATAACATGTGTTTACAATGGAGCGCATGTCTCTTTAAAGGTAGAACCTAATCCTAACCCTTCAAAGTTATACAAATGACTGAGTTGTTCTGTAACACGCCAAGTCAGTCAACTTATGATAAGAAGCAAGCTCAGCCAGAAGTAAGGTGCTACCAGTGTAATGCGTTTGGCCATGCGCAATACACATGACCAGTGGTTAGGCAGAGCAAACCCTCCCTCATTTGCACTGTTCCCATGCCCACCAGGCAATCAGTGGTTAGGCAGGGGAAAGCATACGTATAGTTCCGGTACTCATCAATGGTCAGCGTGAGGAAGCACTTGTGGAAGTGGTAGTTTTCAGACAGCTCTGAGTTCAAGTCTTGTTGTCAAGGATCAATGGGCCCATGATAAAGCTACCATCAGTTGCATCCACAGAGATGAAAAGCCTTACCCCACCGCCGAGGTCAATCGACTGTCGGGGTGCAGACTATCTTTCTTCCTGTGGCACTACCACACAAGCTTCTCTTTTCAATAATTTTAGGCCTTGATTTTCCAACGTTGCAAGAACAACCACCTCCAAGTGCCCTATCCGGTCCTACACCAGTTATTCCCTCTGATTCTGAATGTGTAGAAGTGCCCGGGGAGTCAGAACCCTGTGATGTTGAGTTAGAAGTAAGCTCAGACTCCCAGATTAAGATGTGTAATGTCGCTACAAGGGCGCAGATGACAAAGGAGACCCTTAGTGAGCTACTATTTTATAACTCTGAGCTAAAGGCAAGTACACACAAGCAGCGCCTGTCCAAAGCCCAGAAGCGCAGGGACACGTTTTTGGCTGCTCCTAGGGAAAGCATTGAGCTTCCTGTACCTAGTCACCTGCTAGAAATTCAGATTCCCCCTGATGTAGATGCAGAGGAAAGACCCTTCCCTTACACAGTGGTTTGAGAAAGTGTCAGAGGTTGATGGTGTAAAAACAGCAGATGCAGGATTTATGGAGGATGCTACTCACCTCATTAAACAGGGTATTGTTACGACCCTGGGTCGTAATCATACTTATCAACCCTCCCGATTTTTGCGGGAGACTCCCGATTTCATTGCCCTCTCCCGGTTTCCTCCCGGGGTCATATTTCTCCCGCATTTCTCCCGATTTCTGACAAAATCAGATTTACTCAGGACTGTTTCCACTCGGACTTTAATACAGCTACACCATTGTTTGGTTTCCATGGTAACACGTCTCTTTAGTAGCGCACGCAACTGAAAGTCTGAGAGGGTGAAGCAGATAGTCACAGAAAACAGAACAATAATCGACAACTACTCTACTCTCTGCTCACTCCTTTCTTGCCCACACATATGCTCCATCAAGGATGGTGCTACAGGCCGCGAGGCATTGCACTTACAATAAGCATGTTAATGTTAATCTAACAGCTCCGGCGATCCACTAGCACCCCCCCCATTTTGCATTTTGAAATGCTCCCGATTTCTGTGGTCTCAAGGTTGGCAAGTATGGTCGTAAGGTCATTTGTGTGTGCATTTTTCCCTCCTCCTGTGTCTGTGAGTGTGTCTGAGTGTGTGTGTGTGAGTAAGCAGGTGGTGCCCGTTAGCTGATTAGCTACCTTCAACCTGCTGATTGGTCCACCTGAAGAAGAAGGGAGCATTTAAGCTGCAGCCATGCAGTTCCTCTGTTGCTCTCTCCGACTAGACTTCTCCCACTCCCAACACACATCTGCGCTGTGATGTCTGTCCTGTTACACTGATTGCTTATTTATACCGTATGCCGGTCCTTTCTCCTGTGTTGTGAGACTGTGTAGAAAAGCTACTAAACCTGTCTTTGTTAGACACACTTTATTTATCTTGCTAAACCCTTTATTTTTTCCTTCTGGATAATTCGTTTTCTCCTGTTTTTTGCATTAGAGTAAGTAAGATTTTTGTAAGTTTATTTTTCTCATTTGATAGGTAAGATTTTGTGTTAAAAGCTTTCTTTGTAAAAAGAAGGAACATTTATGCATCTGTTTTGGGACTGTGATCTCTTGAAACATTTCTGGGATTCAATTCATGCGCTCACAAAAGCCGTTTTAGGAATCGAAATGAGCCAAAATCCATGTTTTTTCCTGTTAGATGAAATGCCAAACTTTAAACTGAACCCCAAACATTATAGAATACTAATCACAATAACATATTTTGCCAAGAAATGTATACTTTTACTCTGGAAGAATGAACGTCCTCCAACATTTAAACTTTTCATTGATCAGATAACACATTTTTTACCTCTGGAGAAAATGACTTTGGAAAAATATAATCATGGACATATCTTTCAAGCTCTGTGGTTGCCATTGTTTTCATATTTGGAAAATATATCTGAGATATGACCAGTGATGGAATTGTGCATTCTGTGGCTATTTTTCCTGACGGCCGGAAATACTAGTTGTGTTGTCATTGTCTGTATTGTCGCTGTATTGTATAATTATTTGTTTGTTTTACTTTGATGTGGGCTTATTATTATTTATTTATTTTTAATTTTTTTTTTATTTTATATTTATTTACATTTTCATGGCTCTGTTGTTTGAGTTATATTGAGAAGCATTTTTTTTTTTTTTTTTTTTTTAATATACATTTTTTTGGTTTCGTTAGTGTGGGCATGTGCGGGTGGAGGGAGGGAGGGGGGAGTGTAGTGAGTGTACTGTCATATTACAATCTATGAAATGGAATCGATTATTGTACACTATAATGAAATAAAAAGACTTGTAAAAAAAAAAAAAAAAAAAAAAAAAAAGAAGCTTTCTTTGTTTTGTGGTTTTGCTACTCCGGTGTGTAATAATTTTGGGTAAATACATTTACCAAACGCTTTCTCTGTTTTGGCGTCCGTGTTCTTGGGAGTGGGAAAAGTGGGGAGAGTGCATTTTATGCTGCGCCTAGGTTCCCCTAGGTCTGGGCGTAACAGTATCTTTTACCGCCGTCAGGGTGAGATTGAAGGGTTAGCTTTACCCCAGTCACTCCGAAGCAGAGTAATGTAACTCGGCCACTTAGTTCCTTGGGCAGGGCACATGGCATTTAATAAAACACTGCGTAGAGTGGGTAGTCGTTTTGCCTGGCCTGTACACCCAGCTTTCCCAGTTTCGTAATGCCTGTGAGACCTGCCAGATCACGTCCAGACAAAGGGTAGCTAAAGCCCCGTTACAGCCATTGCCCCTCATTGAAACACCTTTTGGAAGGATAGGTATGGATGTAGTTGGGCCTTTAGAGAGAAGTGCATCTGGTAACCACTACATTCTTGTAATTGGTGACTATGCTACTCGCTACCCTCAAGTGTTTCCCTTGAGATATGTTAAGGCCAGGTATGTGGCAAATTGCCTAGTACAGTTGTTCTCTAGGGTAGGCGTAGCCAGATAGATACTCACTGACTGCGCCACAAACTTCCTCTCCAAGTTACTGAAGCAGGTGTATCAGCTGCTAGTAAAGGGCATTAAGACCACCCCTTATCATCCCCAAACGGACGGACTTGTCGAGCGATAAAACCAGACCTTGAAGAGCATGCTCCGCAAGTTTGTTTCAGAGACAGGGACCAGTGGTTGCCATCCCTCCTCTTCGCCTACCGGGAGGTGCCACAATATTCAACCGGGTTCTCAGCTTTTGAACTTTTGTAAAGACGCCAGGTGAGGGGCCCTCTGGATTTGCTAAAGGCCACTGGGAGAATCTGAAGCCCGCTGGTGAGAACATTGTGTCCTACGTGGTCAAGATGAGGGAGCGTTTGGAGAAGATGAGATGAGGGGTGCCGGCCCCTGAAGAAGGAGATAAAGCTGATATTAGAGCTGGGGATCATCGAAGTGTCAACCAGTGAGTGGTGCAGCCCAGTTGTGCTTGTACCAAAGAAAAATGGCTCCTTACGATTCTGTATTGACTTCAGGTATCTCAACAGCATTTCAAAGTGTGACCCATACCCAATGCCAAGAATCGACGAGCTGCTGGAGAAAGTGGGAAGAGCAAAGTTCATCACCACATTGGACCTCACCAAGTGGCATTGGCACCTGAGGCCAAGAGGCTGATGGCCTTTACCACACCTTTTGGACTGTTCCAGTTCCGGGTAATGCCATTTGGACTGCATGGTGCACCTGCGACCTTCCAGAGGCTCATGGACCAAGTACTGCGGGAGTTTGCAACATTTTCAGCAGCTTACCTGGGCGATGTGGTGATCTTCAGCCAAACCTGGGAAGAACACAGGGAACACCTACAACAGTTCCTCCATTGTATCCATGCTGAAGTTGGCCTTCGACCCCCTGAGGTACTACCTTCTTGGACGGAAGTTCATCCTGGAGACAGACCATCGTGCGCTCCAGTGGCTTCACAAGATGAAGGACACAAACATGCGTATTGCAGGGTGGTACCTTGCCTTGCAGCCATATAACTTTACGGTTAAGTACATGGCAGGGAAGTCAAACCTTGTAGCTGACTGTTTGTCCCGAAGCCAAGACTGACACTATGCTTCCTAGGGGGAGGGGTGAGGGGTGAGGGGTGATGGGTGAGGAAATGTAACAGAGGTGATCTCTGGGGCCGTAGATCTCAGTCCCCGTTACATATTATATAGCTTCGGTATTGGCGAAGCATATTCATTTTGTACCACGGTAGAATATGATTTCACAGGAAGCATTTGATTTATATAAAAGATTGCAAGCTAGTGTGGCATTTTAAACCTGTTTTATGGAATGGTTTTAATTGTGTAGATATGATTAATAAATTCCCACACTGGGTTGTATTTTGACGTTCTGTCTCTGCCTCATTACTTTGGTCGGGCCGCTCACTTGTCAGCTTCACAGGGGGTTATCAAGCTTTCCTGGAAGAGGAGCAGCGCTGGACTTTGTTCTTAATTAAACTTGTTATTGTTTGATAACGATAAACACACGCTCACATCAAAGTTAATTTCTGGTTATAAAACTGCTCAGGTGAACTCTTCTCATGAATCAAAGGGGCGTGGGTTGTTCTGTACTTAAATGTAATCTAACTCTTGCTTTTCAGTCATTAAAATACATTAAAGACACATACATAGACCACTGCTGCAAAGGTAATGAAGTCTGATAGCGAGGCATAACAAAACAATGTTAACGTGAACTGTTCAACAAAACAGACTAACAACAAAATGTAGTTTGGAGTAAAAAACATATTCTAATTTTAATTACGAAACAAAACCTGTGAACATTTGTTTTATGTATCCTTTTATGAAACCAGTACACAGAAAAGTGGCTGCAAGGCTTTTTTGAGAATGAACAAGGAAGTTAAACACACTTTTATATATTTATAATAACAAGCAATCTAGAATTGCTTGTTGGACTTAGTGGAGGCTTTTATGTTGAATTTCCAACAAGAAAGCAAGTCACCCAGACTTTTATTTTGTATTTTCGTCGGAAGCAGAGATCTACAGTGAATAAAACTGAAATATTTATGAACAGGTAAAACTGACTGCTTTCTAGTGGCTGAGACGATAATCAGCACCCAAAAATAAACAGCACTTTTTATTTTACTTTTAATTAAAATGTATTAGTTCTGCTGAAGTTAAAAACATTACTTTATATTGTTTGTATTTATTATAAAACGCACAACTAGAAATCCTTTTATTTTGAAATTCCAACAAGAAAGCAAGTCATCCAGGCTTTTATTTTGTATTTTGTTAATAAATATGGTAATTATCTTCATAAGAATACATTTACATGGTAACTTTTACCAATTGCACATAATAAAATTAATAAGAAGTTACATTTGTACTGTCACATATTTATTAATTTTATCATTTGTATTTAATTGCATTTATTTATTCATTCATGTATTCATTCATTCATTTATACGTCTGAAAAAAATGTTCATCCAAGCTTTTATTTTGAAATCACAACCGGAAACGCTGTTATTCTTGCAGCAGGTGCAGCCCATGGATGTATAATAAAAACGGTGCAGCTGCTCATAAACAACAACAACAATAGAACCGGAATCAGAACCTTACGGGACTCCGTAGTTTCCGGAGACCCAGAGATGCACCGACTCCTGCTCATGTTTGTGGCCGCCTCCGGAGCCTCTGTCCTCGGCCTCCATGTGGAGGATGTGTCCCCCCCCTCTGATCCCTGCCTCGCCCCGCTGCAGTGGGAGGGCCGCTGGGTGAGTTTCGACCACAGCACCGGGAGAAACAGCCGTTCCTCGGTGTCCTACGACGGCCTGAAGCAGAGGGTCCGCGTCCTGCAGCAGAACAAGAAGCACACGCCCTGCCAGAGGTGAGAGACATATGATAGCACAGTCTGTACTTACATATTTGAAATGATTACACGACTAACCTCATATATTTCACCTTTAATTAAAAATAAACTGTGCATATTTTGTGTATTTAATGTATATAATACACTATTTATATTAGTCCCTTTATGTAGATTATTCGATTAGAGGGTATTCTGTATATGTGTATGCATATTTTGTTTGTATTTTATTCTATTTTTAAGAAATGTTGCAATTATTCTACATTGACTTTCAAAACTACTATTTGGGAAAAGCTGTCTATCTATCTATCTATCTATCTATCTATCTATCTATCTATCTATCTGGGATATTATTTATATATTTGTTATATATAACCTATTACACACTGTTAATATGTTATGTTAACAGATTAATTTGATTCAAATCTAAAACCAAATCAATAACCTAATAAGTATATTGGATGAAATAATAATAATAATAATAATGATAATCACAAATAATAAAAATACTACTACTATATACAAATTATTATTATTATTATAAAAAAATACATATGAATACATTCATAATAATAAAGTAACACATATTTAAAAGTAAAAAACTACTACTATATTATAAAGTATAATAATAATAACAATAATAGTAATACAAATAATAAAATAATATTAGCAACAAAAAACAAAAAGTAATTATAACATTTACAAATAATTAAAAAGAAAAACTACATTCCTACTACTACTAAATAATTAAAAAAATATTCTTAGTAATAATAATAATAATACAAAATAGTATAGCAATAATTTAATTTAATTCAGCTTTAATGTTATTGATGCATTGAACGCACCCCTCTCCCTCTGCTCCAGGATCTTTGAGTATATAATAATACAAATAATACTATAAAAAATAAAACATAATAATTATAAAAAAATAACAAATAACAATTACATTCCTACTACTACTAAATAATATTTAAAATAATTGTTAGCAATTATAATAATAATACAAAATAGTACTATTGTTACTAATGTTTCTCCCTGTGCTCCAGGTTCTTTGAGTACATCTTCCTGTACCAAAGTGGGGTGATGTTCCAGATCGACCAGAAGACGAAGGACTGCTCAAAGATCGCTCTGACGGACGCATTCGATCCCTTCGACATCCCCAAAAACTCCACCTTCGAGGACCAGTACCTCATCGGGGGTCCCGGGGACAGCGTGGAGGTCCAGGAGTGGTCCGACAGGAAGCCTGCGCGCCAACGTGAGTCTGGTTTAAGATACATTCTCTCTTATTAAAAATAAACTGAAATGTTTTTCCGGATCTAAAATGTTCAGATCTGTTAGTGATAACTTCTGGTCTCTCTGCAGATGAGAGGCCAGCAGTTTACACCCTAAAGGGCTGCTACAAAAATAAATATATTCATTATTATTTGTTGTTATTGTTTTGTGGTTGCTCTTATGTTTTGTTGTGCTGCCCCTAATGTTTTTTGTATTGTCTCTATGGGCTCAGAACAGTCTCATAATACACACATGCACACAGAAGGATTCACACTTGTATTTCATGATCCGCAAAAGGATTCACACTTGTGTTTTTCAATGCACACACAAATGTGTTCCGTTTCATATACATGTAAATAAAATCCAAATACAGAAAAACATTTTAAATGTGTATTTTTGATCCACACATTTGTTTTCCATTTGAAACCTCTGAACCTGCAAACACAAACCGCTTTCTGTGCACGGATCGCTGTGCATTCCTGTGTGGGTTTTTTGAGACTCCCATGACGGTCAGCCGATTCGTACTTGTAATTTTTTCTATCTATAGCCAATCACATGTCTCCTCAATTCTAAGCCAATCACATGAGCGTGCCCCCACGAAGGTAGATTTCTTGCGTTCATGACGTAGCGCTTCATGTACGCATTTTGCGCAGTCTGGAGCTGACAGGTCCATGGAGCCTGCATGCAGGCGCTAATCTCAGGACACCACCTCCACTCCCAGTACATTGCCACTTTCCGAACAGGAAATGCACGCAAATACAAGCCTTTATATTATTAAGGTACAGCGCCACTTTCCGAACCATTGATGAATGCGTGTGTGTACACAAAAACGGCAGGCAAAACCGTTTTAAATGTGTGTTTCCTGTATGGCGAATACAGCTGCTTTATTTATTTCCGTATGAAGTTGTTGTGAGTGTGGAGGGAGCAGCTACAGGTTAGCTTAGCCTAATCGATCAGTGCACTACGAAGCCAGTGCTAGACAGTGACCAGTCAACGGGGGGGGGCCCCGCCGGTCATTATCGGCCGATATTCACTCTAAATAGTTTGATCGGTGCTCTCTATAAAGGCCGATCAGGAGAGCTGGATCTGATCGATATGGACATAAACGCAAGTAAAGTGTAACCGGACGCGAGAGAGAGATCAGATCAGCTGCTGAGTCTGACGGAGACACGCAGCTCTGCATGATCACCTGAAGCTCCGCCCTCTGTTTAGCGAGCTGACCGGACTGCGCAAAATGCGTATATGAAGTGTCATGAACGCAAGAAATCCTACCCATCTGGGGGCGCGCTCATGTGATTGGATTAGACTGGAGGAGACATCTGATTGGCTATAGATGAGACAAATTACAAGTACGAATCGGGTGAGCGTCAGGGGAGTCTCAAAAAACCCACACAGGAATGCACAGCGATCCGTGCACAGAAAGCGGGTTGTGTTTGCAGGTTCAGGGGATTTAAACGGAAAACAAATATGTGTGGATCAAAACTATGTAAAACTTTTTCCTTTTTTTGGATTTTATTTACATGTATATGAAACGGAACAAATTTGTGTGTGCATTGAAAAACACAAGTGTGGATCCGGAAATACAAGTGTGAATCCTTTTGCGGATCATGAAATACAAGTGTGAATCCTTCTGTGTGCATGTGTGTATTATGAGACTGTTCTGAGCCCATATGTCTCACCTGAAAATAAAATTTAAAAAAATGTTGGAAGAAAAAATGACATGAAATATTCGAACATTTTTACTTAATCACAGTACTTGAGTAAATGTACTTAAGAAAAATCGTCCATGTCCACGATCAATATTTCCTGCAGCTGATTTGAAATTGAAGAAAGCTTTTAGGGAGGTTTTTCCAGATTTAAACTGCATCTGTTGGTGATAACGGCTGGTCAGAGGTGGGAAGTAGTGGAGTACAAATACTTAATTACTGGTATCAGTACTTTACTCCACTGCTTATTTTTCTGACGACTTTTTACTTTGACTTCTTACATGTTGAACTCAAATACCTGTACTTTCTACTTCTTACATGTTGAACCCAAATACCTGAACTTTCTACTTCTCACATGTTGAACTCAAATACCTGTACTTTCTACTTCTTACATGTTGAACTCAAATACCTGTACTTTCTACTTCTTACATGTTGAACTCAAATACCTGTACTTTCTACTTCTTACATGTTGAACCCAAATACCTGTACTTTCTACTTCTTACATGTTGAACACAAATACCTGTACTTTCTACTTCTCACATGTTGAACACAAATACCTGTACTTTCTACTTCTTACATGTTGAACTCAAATACCTGTACTTTCTACTTCTTACATGTTGAACCCAAATACCTGTACTTTCTACTTCTCTCATTTCCCAAACAGGCTGGTTCCTTTAGTCTGAATGTGTGTTTGGTGGCGTGATCATTATTATTTAGAGTCATTGCGTTCCTATTGATTTGAACACGATCCGTGTATCCATCATTTCCTGGTCTTCTCTAAAGAAGAGGGACCAATGAAAACGTTGTCATGTTGCCGTTGTTCAGCATGGAAACATTCATTAGCTAACAATGACATTATTGTTCTATTAATATAAAGGGAGGTCAGGTACTCTTTAAAACAGCTGCTAGTTATGGGTACTTTTTACTGAAGTACATTTCAAAGCCTCTGTACTTTGACTTGAGTATTTTTAAACACGAGTATCTGTACTTCTACTTGAGTAAAGGATGTGTGTACTTTTGCCATCAGATGAGACCTGGGTGGGGGTCTACACCCTGAAGGACTGCTACCCGGTGCAGGAGACTTACGTCAGGAACAGCAGCGTCACCACCTCCACCCGCTTCTTCAACCTGCAGCTGGGCATCAGTGACCCCGACGTCTTCACCCCGCCCTCCACCTGTCAATCAGCCCGGCCCCAGAGGATGTCCGACGACTCCTGCTGAGCAAACCCTCTCCTCTTGGTTTAGAAACCTTAGGGGTGACTTCTGTGTTTTTCAACCCTGTTTAATCAGGTTTCAGTGAAAAGGTAATAAGGGGGGAGGGTGTTTCTCGGGGGTTAAAATGGGCGTCCACCAATCGATGGATCAGTGCTTTGATCTCCAGTCTCTGTAATAAACATGTCCAAGTGTCCTTAAGCAAGATACTTAACCCTTAATAGGTCCACCTTGTCTACTGTATAAAAGTGCACGTAAGCCACTCTGCATTAAAGCTAAAATGACTTAAAATATAACCCTTTATCAATGTTCATCCACTAAAGCAGAGGTGGGAGAAGTACTCAGATCTTGTACTTGAGTAAAAGTAGAAGTACTCAGATCTTGTTCTTCAGTAAAGGTAGAAGTACTCAGATCTTGTACTTGAGTAAAAGTAGAAGTACTCAGATCTTGTACTTGAGTAAAAGTAGAAGTATCAGAGTGTAGGAATACTCTGTTACAGTAAAAGTCCTTCATTCAAAAATGTTCCTCAAGTAAAAGTAGAAAAGTATGATCATCAAAATATAGTGAAAGTAGCGACAGTAAAAGTAGTCATTGTGCAGATTGGTCCATTTCAGAATAACAGATATGATATGTTTTATACTGATTGATCATTAAAGTGTTCTCAAAGCTGGTAAAGGAGCAGCTAGTTTGAAGGACTTGTCTTTTGAGAAACAGGTCACATGACACGCTAACAAACAGAGAAGGTTTGTAATAATGCAGTCGGCACTTTTTGGACACCGAGGGATAACATTTGTAGCATTTAACTGCAGGATTGAAAAACACTGAGGTTCCCCTTAAACAGTTTTCTGATTCTGAAATCACTCCCTATACAAAAGGCACGTAATAGTTTACCCACAGTGAGCACAAAACGTTTTCCATTAACAATTTCACTTTAACAGCTTTCTATCTGTGAAACCTACAGTAGTACATTGCATTGTTTTTTGGCACAATGTACTCTACTGTTTAAATCACAATTATGCAGGGTGGATAAAGTGCACTGTGTAGTAAAGAGGGAGTGATTTTGATGCTTTTGGTGTTTTTTTAATAGTGTTTTATAGAATTGTTTGTTCATGTGTTGCTTGTTTGCTGTAACGATTGAGCCGTTCTAAATGCAACAAAACAACGACAAACTAGCTCATTGGGATTCTTAAACGATTAGCTTAATGCTAAAAAGGGGACTTGGTCAGCCTTCTTAATGCATCAAATTGATAATATGAATCGACATCTGACAGATATAGCTTTGTGACAACATACTAAGGACTGTTGCTTATGTATTTGCACACGACAGCAGTTTAATGAATCAACATCAGACATATGAAGTGCCTCACAAACATGGACTGGCATTATGGTTTTCAGTTTCTTTGACATATTTAACATTTGTATTTTTTGACATTTAATATATTTTTTCCCTAATTACAAACGACTGAATGTGCCGCGGTGGGTGGAAACTCATTGCCACAGTGTCTTGTTGCTTATCTGGATATTTTCTATGTTTTATTAATAAAGCAGCTGGCTTGAAACTTGATGCACTCTCCATTCAGATTCTTGTTTATGTCATGTATGAAATGTTTGAAAAAAATTGAACTTATTTAAATCGAGGGGTCGAGACTTAATACTAGTTTGATCCTTATAAATAATTCTGTGATCTCTACCTGCCTCGGAGCTCTGATGTCCAATCCAACAACGAATTCCCTTTCCATAGACAGCTCTTTGCAGCCTTTGTGGATTTTAATTATTACAACATCTTTATTCATTGATGCCTTACTTGAAATAACCAGAAAAGACTCAAAACAATTAAAGAAAACTGGCATCAAGCATCATTAAACCACAAACCTCACTCTGCAAAGGCATATTTTAGAGATAGCTAGTTTTCCATGTTATTAAGGTGGCTCTCTTTTAAAGTAACTTGTTTGTCACGTTTACTTATGCTGCAGACGTAACCCGATCCAAACCAGATTATGTTAATAGTTTAGGAGTGTAATCGGCTAAAAGGGCCTTTTCCCGGACTAATTTCATGTAAAAAAGCACCACTTTATATTCAAAAAGCAAACCCAAACCTTAGCTGACGGAGTCAATTATGCAAACTTGTTTAACGTTGCAGTAATGCCACGAAACAAAGCTTTACTATTACAGTAGCACATGTCCCGCAGTTCTTGAAACAGCAGCCTATATCAGTCTGAAAATCTGAACAAACGTTTGTATGCGAGGTTTTTATTTATCTTACTGGTCTAAGAAATATGTTGCTGTTCAATGCAACCCAAAAGCAACCATCTCCAATAACAACAACCTTTAATCAATCGTATCTTCACCTGAACAAGGTCTACTATTGGTTTTAAGGGTGAATGGACAGCCCTGACACCAATTAATACAATGCTGAGATAACCAGCCATTTATAAATACTCACCCTCAGTTTGGGAACCATGATTTAGGGATTGTTAATGTGACATTGGTATAAATCTACCGATGTTTAATCAGTTGTATTTGAAAAGTTAGCTGCATCACTTATATTCCTTTCACATAGCTTTCACCATCTTGTAATACCCTGGAATAAAGACAAGATGATTCAATATTGTAAAAACCTTTATTGATTCTTCATTTTTTTCTTTTCACACAACCTATCAGTAAAGTCCTCAGGTTAGAAAAACCAACACAACCAACTCTCAGCTACAAACATTGAGACAAAATTAGTTAAAGAAGTTAATCTCAACATTTAACCCAATGTCCTTTGAATTTCTTCTGTCTAGTTAAGTCTACAGAACTCAGCATAGTCTCCAAAGTTGTCATAAAAGCAAACTCCAGCGTAGAGAGGCTCAGTGAAGGTGGTCTGGACTCTGTGGAGGAGGGTCATGGTTTCACTGGAGACGCTGTAGAAAGACAGAACCCCTGCACTGTGATCCAGGTAAACTCCTATCCTGTTGGATCGAGCACCTGAGAGGGGAGTTTCCACGTTATTGAACCAAAAGGAGAAATAGTTGTTCTCACATCTCAAACTCCAAGATCTGTCTGTGAATCCTAATTCAATTTCATCCTCGTTCATGTTGACACTCTTGTATGCGAGGGCCAAATCCAGTTGATACCCTCTCCACTCGATCTCCAGGTAACATCGTCCAATCAGAGCCTCTCTACTCAGGACCTTAGGCCAGATATCTAATCCGTCAGGGTGACTGAAATATATCTGTTTTCGTTTTGTGACTGTGACTTTCCTGTTCTCCAAAGACAAGGACAGCCCTTTGGTTGCTGTGTTTGGATCCAGTGTGATTTCACGTGAATATTTAGAGAATTCAGCTCTGGTTTTGGGCTCGGTTTGTGACAATAAAGCATCAACTTCCTCTACCTCCTGTTGAAGCAGCTTTACATCTTCCTCTCGGTCCTGGATCCTCTGCTGTCGATTCACATTGAGCTCTTTTTGCTTCATTTCAACACGAAGGAGTCCAGTCTTCTTAATTTCCCCCAGCAGGAATGCTAACATGGTGTTCTTCACCAGGTCAGGTCTGGGTGTGAAGGCCTTCCTACACTGAGGACAGCTTTCCTTTTGATTCGGTTTCTCTCCATCCCAGTAGTGTTTAATGCAGCCCATGCAGTAGCTGTGTCCACAAGGAATAGTGACCGGATCCTTCATCACATCCAGACATATCGAACAGGAAATGGAGTCCAGGTCCAGCTGAGCTCCTTTCTGAGACATTTCTCCTCGTAGCTGTGACGGTGAGAGAGTTTCTGAGATCAGATAAGTCTGTGCTCTGCCTCAAAAACAAACTCTAGTCCTTCGGTTTCTGTTTATTTGCTAATTTACACCAATGGTCAGCTTTGTCCCACCCAACTTCACACTTGCATATCAGTGAGGGGGAGGGGAGCTGGCTGGCTGGGTTTAAGAATAGAAGTGTTTGGCTGTGTTTGTAAAATATGTTGTTAATTATTGTGTTTTTGAAAGTTTGTTGAGTTGGCTCACATGGATATAGTTAATAAACATACATGTTCACGTGTGTGAGGAAGAGACGGTGATTGGGTTTCTGTATCTTCGTTGACCGCCAATGTGATTGTGTTTGGGTCATAATCGTGTGCATGATATAATAAGTTCATTATTTCTTACTAAATAAGATTAGTTCAATGTATTTTGGATATCAGCTAACTGCCAATCACACTGGCCTCAGCTTCTCAGCAAATGTTTGTTTTCCAAAGTCAATCCAACTGGTTCAGCAAAGTCAGTGAAAGAAGTTGAGAAACTCCAAAGGCATTTCTCAACAAACGACAGTTGAGTGATCTGGATAGAAACCAACACATTTACATCTGTTTTATTCATAACGTCAAGAGTTTAGATAGCTAGCATAGTATCACAGCAACGAAAAATAAGGTTGGAAAAGATAGAAAAGTTTGGGAAGTGAGGACAAGTTTGAAAAGACATATAACTGGTTTAGCGAGGCAGTGAGGGACGCTGAACGACTCTAAAGAAACTCCAGCACAGCTCTCAGTAATCGACTCGTCTTCTGTCTGAAAGGGTCTCAGATTGATCACCAATAACAAACCTAAAATTCAAATCCAGTAACGACTTGAGCCGGTCCAACGACCTGAAGGAAATCTACGTCCGTTTTGAAAGACAATGGGACAGTTCTGGTACCCATTAGGACTTTTCGTTAACAGGCTGTTCAAAGAAGCTACTGTACAAAACCTGCCCAGCAACAAGCAGAGGGTCTGCTGCTTTTTCAAATTGATGACTCATGTGGCATTTGTAAAGTTATTTGTATTTAAGTTTCACTGATATTTGTAAGGAAGTTGTATTAAAGTATCCATATTCTTTAAGAACATCTTGGGAATCTCAATCATTGCAAACTTTGTTAACACACTCTGAAAAATGATGTATAAGAAATAACCAACCAAGAGATAAATATTTAGTGAAGACATAAGATATCACTCCTACAGCTTTTACCCTTAAGAAAGACACTGTTTAAGAGTAAAAGCCGTACAGCAAATACTTTCTGACAAATACAATTATACATCTGATTGTCAAGCGGCTTGATTTTCCTGTGTTATTTTATTTTTCTGTTTCACGTATTTTAAATCACTGCTTGTAGTAACACTTGTCCCTTCTGTTTGTCATACTGTCCTATACAACTGTGTGTAGAAGATGAAGTTAAATATTATTAATATAGTAATAGTATTTATTTATATTCTTCTCAGAGTGTACCAGAATGTGTAGTTTATATGTTAGTATTTCTAAAAATCTCCTGGGGGTTTTCAGCATGTCACATTTTTCACGTGTGATGAATTTACAGGATTGGCTCCAAGTCTTCCTTTTTATTTGAATGAATACTTTAGTTCTGTGAAGGGATATAAGAGATATATGCCCTGTACTTCACTTTAATTAATAATGTATGCTGAAAAGCGTATATATTTCATTTGATCAATCAAAAATGGCAATGATGTGCTCTGTGAAAATAAGTGTTTTCAGACGATTGTGTTGTGCTCTCATGTTTATAATAATAAAACTGTGTCCAATAGTTAACTGCTGGCAGGTCTGGACAGTCCAATCTTAGAACCAGCCCTCTCCTGAATACACACATAGCTCAGATAGGACAAATCAATGTCTTGCATAGAGTCATTTGATTTAAACAGGATTCGAGTGGATATAACTAAGCCCTTCTTCATTAATGTTAAAGTGTGACAATACATTGATTACAATTCAGACAACCAATAACGATGCTCTGAGAATCCCTTTCCTGACTATTGAAATACATTTGGAATTAATTGTTTGATGGTATTTATTTGAGGGCTTTCCAAAGTCCTCAAAGCACCTTACATTAGCTCATATTAGACATGTTATACTTTGATTACTGTGGACATCACCTTTTTTTTAAGAAAACTTTATTTTATACTATTTGGGCAGTACATGATATACAAATGTTACATTAATAATACATATAACACACAATGAATAAATATATAAATAACATAAAGAGAGCATGTTTATGTTCCAATGACACTCAGTTCAGTCACAGACTCAAAATGCCCCATGGCTGAGTCTGGGATTTGTCCAGGGTTTTTCTTCTCCTTAGTTCAGTGATAACCTGTTTCACGATGGTTCCACTGTTTATGATCGTCTGATTTAGTATCATGTTGCACCTTGTCTTCCAGATTTGTATACATGTTATACAAATTACCAGCTGAAAAAGTTCCCTGTGTTTATTGTCCATCCCCTCATCCAAAATACAATACATGATTGAGATATAATTTACATTATAAAACGGACAAGTCAAATCAAGCAATCTGATTGGTTCTTAGCCGTGATATACTGAGCGTATACCAAGGGTAAAATTGTAAGTTACCTTTCACAACATGTCAGTATCCCTCTGCGTCTGAGAAAAACAGTATACCTTATACTGGTACAAGAAAGCAGCGGAGAAGTAACGGGGCAGAAGCCCCCATTTTACGCAGCGGTCCAGACAGACATCAAACGGCAAAACAGCTAAGGAGGTTGTCGACCCTCCGCTTCGCGTCGGGCCAAACCGAACCACGCCCCTTAGCTGTGATATAATGAGCATATACCACGGCCTGTCGTGAGCTATTGCTTAATTGAACTCAATTACCCTGAGGCTAACTTGTGTCAAAACCCTATGTGGTATTTAGAAAAGATTTGTTCATCTTGTATGTGAATAAACAACATTGTCCATTAAGTGTCATTTGTAATATCATGTATCCTAGCAAGAGTTACGATTTGGAGATGGAATTTAGGTTGATATAATGTTTATCGTCTGATATGTGATATTGCCGAAAGGAAACTGACTCTTCGAGTAATTTGGGTGGCTCTTAAAAGAGCCGTTGTTTAACAAGGTATGTCAGGGTGTAGATGTTTAACCTCCGAAGCCGTACAGAGTGCGGCCTTGCCTCTTCAGGGCATACACCACATCCATGGCGGTCACCGTCTTTCTCTTGGCGTGCTCGGTGTAGGTGACGGCATCACGGATGACATTCTCCAGGAAGACCTTCAGCACCCCACGGGTCTCCTCGTAGATCAGACCGGAGATACGCTTCACTCCGCCACGGCGAGCCAGGCGGCGGATAGCGGGCTTGGTGATTCCCTGGATGTTATCACGTAGAACTTTACGGTGACGCTTGGCGCCTCCTTTCCCGAGTCCCTTTCCTCCTTTTCCTCTTCCACTCATTTTCAGATATTGATACGTCGATTCTTACAAAACGAATGGTTAGAAACAGCGTGACCGGAAGTATTTAAACATTCACTGCGGACCTAAGAGAAGACGGAGAGCAGGAAAGCGGCTAGACGGGGCCAACGCTGCAGCCTCCACATTATATAATTCAGTCAGGCTTTATAACCCTTTTTTTTTTAGCTATAGATTAATTATTTTCCTCTATTAGACAAGATATTATCCACACTCTTCTTTAAATCCCAATGTCTTCACTTGAAAGCACCTCCTTTGCTTTTTGTAATACTTTATTTAAAATGTATTTTAACAATACATCATTAACATGAACAAAGACTACATTGAACATACACGTAACACATAAATGAATAACATAAATCCAAAAGAACATAGTATTTTAGAGTCCATAGAGTGCATTGTCTGATTAGCCCCCATGGTAGAGTCTGTGACTTTTCAAGGCTTTTTCTTCACCATAGCTTCGTTTGGATATGTTTTATTATGGTATTACTGTTGATTATTGTTTGGTTTGGCACCATGGTCCATCCCATTTTTCCATCCTCAACCCAAGGTGCTTTCCTATTTATTGCAGCTGTAATATTTTTTACAACAGTAATTTTGAGTTGAATGCCCAGGTCTATGGCTCCCATATTCCTTACTTTTGAATAATAGATAACGTTTAGTGACTTCCCTTGTTGTACCCGACACCAAATGTAAGGTTTTCCTACGTGGGGCGAATAAAGGGATTCTGATTGAGTATTTCACGTTATTTTTGAAGCACAGTTTTCAATGGAAATCCTATAGTAAAACAAGGAACGTGACTATTTTCTGATTGGTCGATTGAAGATACGATCACTTGTAGCCAATCAGAGAGCGGCAAGGACATATATAAACACCGCTTTGGTGATGCAAGCGGCATTCTCTTTTTGAAGCTCGATCAAGAAACTAACACGAAATGTCAGGCAGAGGGAAGACCGGAGGAAAGGCCAGGGCGAAGGCCAAGACTCGCTCATCCCGTGCCGGGCTCCAGTTCCCTGTCGGCCGTGTCCACAGGCATTTGAGGAAGGGTAACTACGCCCATCGTGTCGGTGCTGGAGCCCCGGTCTACCTGGCCGCTGTGCTGGAGTACCTGACTGCTGAGATCCTGGAACTGGCTGGAAACGCCGCTCGGGACAACAAGAAGACCCGTATCATCCCCCGCCACCTGCAGCTCGCCGTCCGCAACGACGAGGAGCTGAACAAGCTGCTGGGAGGAGTGACCATCGCTCAGGGAGGCGTGCTGCCCAACATCCAGGCTGTACTGCTGCCCAAGAAGACCGAGAAGGCCGCAAAGAAGTGAAGACCCTGATCCCGCTACAACAAACACCCCAAAGGCTCTTTTAAGAGCCACCCACTTCCAACTAAAGAACATTCCCCTCTTCACAACACAACAACTGAAAGGCGCAGAACAGTAATCTCATCCTTTGCACTATATGTATTGAGGTGTACAACATGTCATATATTACACTAAGTCACTCAACTAAAAACATACATATCAGAGAAGTATACACTTTAAACATAGTCCTAAATGTATTTTAATGATATCTGTATTGCAGGTTGTAGCCTCTTTCAAGTAAAGCCTTATTTCAATTAAAGCAAACTATTTTTCACAATTTCCTTCGTGCATCCAGCAGATTAATCACCACATTCTCAAATGAATAGCGGTGTGGTTTCTACATCTGTAAGTCCACATCAATAAAGCCACAACGTTTCTTGGACCCATCATTAGTGTTTAACTCAGTTTACACTACACTATATCAGTATTACTTGTTGGCAGGTGTCTGCTGTTCACCGATCAATTGCGTACCGTAGCATTTAAGCACTCGATGGTATCTTTAGCCCACACGCACATTGAAATTAATAACAGGTTATATTTAGTTCCAGCCTTTATCCACCAAATGTCAGTGTTCACCAACTAATGTTTGGAGCAGACCGAAAATAGTGGCTCTATTGTAGTGGATTAAATATTAACACACGTGTCTTTCTAACGGTTATTATTTATTTTGTTCTAGCATTTTAAGAAATTAGGTACATAATTAAGTTAATATCATTTAGCCAATTAGCAGTTCTTTAATGTGACCATTGTTTATACCGTTAGGAGTTAGTTTAGTAGCTCTAAAACATACATGGCACAAACTATTATACAGCACTATTTCAAGGTTAGATAAGCATGTAAATATTAAAATCTTGAAGAATATTGTTTAAACTAAACTATATTTTATAGACAAAACATTTTCTCAACTTTTTTTAAAACTGAAACACTAAGTACAAGAGCCACAATTAGAAACAGTGGCAGAATAGTATATTCATATAACAGTAACTATAATAATTGCATTTACATTCAATAAAAACAAAAATATTTAGGATTAAAAACTCACTTAATAAAATATACAAAACATAACTATTCTTGTTTGAATTATATTCTTTAATACTGTTTATAGCTCAATCAATCAATCAATGTTTATTTTTATAGCCCAATATCACAAATGTTACATTTGTCTCAGTGGACTTCACAGTTTGTACAGAATATCAGTATGAAAATATGACACCCTCTGTCCTTAGACCCTCACATCGTACAAGGAAAAACTTCCAGAGAAAACCCACAGTTTAAAGGGAAAAATGGGAGAAACCTCAGGGAGAGCAACAGAGGAGGGATCCCTCTCCCAGGACGGACAGACGTGCAATAGATGCCGTGTGTAAATTGAAAAGATAATAAATTTGCAACATAGGTAGTCCAAATGTTTGGAAATGCATGTGTGTATAATAGGAAGATGAATCCACGAGGATATCCATCCAGGACTTATGATCCAGGACCACAGCCACGACTCGCGATCCAGGACTCGCGATCCATGACACAGGACCGCAGGATCATCGATGACTCCGGATCCCGGCGTATATAGACACCAAAAAGAAAGACATTTGGGGAAGCTGGGTTAATCGGAACATGAGAGTACACAGGTATAGACAGAGAGAAGGAAGAAGTAAGATGTCCCCCGACAAACTAAGACTATATCAGCAAAACTAGGGGCTGAATCTAATCAGCCCTAACTATAAGCTTTATCAAAAAGGAAGGTCTTAAGCGCACTCTTAAAAACGGATAGGGTGTCTGCCGCCCGAACACAAACTGGAAGCTGATTCCACAAAAGTGGAGCTTGATAAGAAAAGGCTCTGGCTCCCATTGTACTTTTAGAGACTCTAGGAACAACCAACAACCCTGCATTCTTGGAACGCAATGCCCTAGTAGGACAATAGGGTATAATGAGTTCTTTAAGGTAAGATGGCGCCTGCCCATTAAGGGCTTTGTAGGCGAGAAGAAGAATTTTTAATTCTATCCTGTGTTCTATAGGGAGCCAGTGTAAGGCAGCCAGAACAGGAGTAATGTGGTCCCTTTTCCTAACTCTGGTTAGTACACGAGCTGCAGCATTTTGAATCAGCTGAAGCGACTTGACTGACTTCTTGGTACACCCTGATAATAAGGAGTTACAATAATCCAGCCTTGAAGTAACAAAGGGATGGACTAGTTTCTCTGCATCGTTTTGAGGCAAGATATGCCTGATTTTTGCAATGTTACGTAGATGGAAGTAGGCGTTCCTTGAAATTCATTTTATGTGGGTGTTAAAGGATAAATCCTGATCAAATATAACACCAAGATTCCTTACAGTCTCAGTGGAGGCCAAATTAATGCCATCCATAGTTAGTATATCTTTAGATAATTTGTTTCGTAGATTCTTCGGGCCAAGTATAATAACTTCAGTTTTGGTCGTGTTTAACATCAAAAAATGTAAGGTCATCCACGTTTTTAAGTCCTTGAGGCAGTCTTGAATTTTATTTAAATGATTAATTTCATCAGGCTTGATTGATAAATATATTTGAGTATCATCCGCATAACAATGAAAGTTTACAGAATGATTCCTTATAATATTGCCTGACGGAAGCATATATAGTGTGAACAAAATAGGTCCAAGCACTGAGCCCTGTGGCACTCCATGGCTAACTTTGGTTTGCATGGAAGATTCATCGTTGACACGTACAAACTGAGAGTGTTCAGATAGATAGGACCTAAACCAGCCTAAAGCAGTTCCCTGTATGCCAGCTAAGTGCTCTAGTCTTTGCAATAGGATATCATGGTCGATAGTATCAAATGCAGCACTAAGATCGAGCAAGACAAGAATAGAGACAAGTCCCTTGTCAGAGGCTATTAGAATGTCATTTGTGACTTTAACCAGAGCTGTCTCTGTGCTATGTTGTGTTCTAAAGCCAGACTGAAAATCTTCAAATAAATCATAGTTTTTTAAGTAATCACACAGCTGTTTTGCGACTGCTTTCTCAATAATTTTTGAGAGGAACGGAAGATTAGAAATAGGTTTATAGTTGGCTAAAACCTCTGGATCGAGGTTGTGCTTTTTAAGAAGCGGTTTTATCACTGCTACTTTGAATGATTGTGGAACATAGCCTGATAATAAAGACATATTCATAATATTTAATAAAGAAGTGCTAATTAATGGAAAAACTTATTTTAACAGCTTAGTTGGAATCGGGTCTAAGATACACGTTGATGGTTTAGAAGAGAGAATCATTGAATTTAATTGTTCAAGGTTTATGGCTGAAAAGCATTCTAGTTTACTATCTAGTGTAATATTAGAACTTACGTTTCCGGGAGCTGTTGATAACACTATACTGGTCAAAGGCAAGAGGTCATTGATTTTGTTTCTAAGAGTAACAATTTTATCGTTAAAAAAGCACATAAAATCATTACTACTGAGTGCTATGGGAATAGAAGGCTCAGTCGAGCTGTGGCTCTCTGTCAGCCTGGCTACAGTGCTGAAAAGAAATCTTGCATTATTCTTATTCTCATCTATTAATGAAGAGTAGTATGCTGCTCTCGCTTTACGCAGTGCTTTCTTATATTCATTGACAGTAATATGCCAAATTAAACGAGATTCTTCAAGTTTAGTGGAACGCCATATCCTTTCAAGTTGTCTCGACTTTTGCTTTATTTTGCGGGTTTTGGCATTATGCCATGGAGCTAATCTATGTTGTTTTATTTTCTTCTTTTTCAAAGGAGCAACAGAGTCTAATTTTATTCGCAGCGCATCTGTAGCACTATCAACAACATGATCAATTTGGGGTGGTGTACATTTTGTATAAGTTTCCTCCCCTACATGCAGACATGCTATCGAGTTAAGTATTGGTGGAATCTCTTCCTTAAATTTGGCTATAGCACTAACAGATAAGTTTCTGCTGCAGGAGCTTTTGGCTAATGCTTTGTAGTCTAGTAACAGTACTTCAAAAGTTACTAAGAAATGGTCGGATAAAGCAGGATTATGCGGTTCGACTAATAGTTGCTCAATTTCAATACCATAAGTCAGAACAAGGTCAAGAGTGTGATTATAGCAGTGGGTTGGTTTATTTACACTCTGACAGAAACCAACAGAATCTAATATAGAGTTAAATGCAACAGTAAGGCTATTATTATCATCGTCAACATGAATATTAAAGTCACCTACGATAATTACTTTATCTGTTTTAAGTACCAAAGCTGATAAAAACTCAGAGAATTCTGATAAGAATTCTGAATAAGGACCTGGTGCACGGTACACTGTAACAAATAAGATTGGCTGCAAAGTTTTCCAGGTCGGATGCGTAAGACTGAAAATGAGGCTTTCGAAGGAGGTATAATTTAATTTTTGTTTAGTATTGATAAGTAAACTTGAGTCAAAGATTGCTGCAACTCCACCTCCTCGGCCCGTGCCTCGGGCAATATGAGTATTGATATGGCTGGGTGGAGTGGCCTCATTTATGCTGACATATTCTTCATGTCTCAACCAAGTTTCAGTGTGACAGCATATATCAATATTATAATCTGATATTAAATAATTTACCAGTATTGCTTTAGATGCTAGAGATCTTATGTTTAAGAGACCACATTTAATCTTCCTGTTTTGTTGCACTGTAGTAGTTGTTACATTTACTTTTATTAAGTTATTATGTATGACACCTCTATTAGGTTTTACCTTAAATTGTCCTTGGGCAGACACACACACCGTTAATATTGGGTATTTTATTGGGGTCGGGATTCCTATGGATGACTGCCTAGGAGAGAGCGCAGAGAAGCGTGTAAGACTGCGACTCTGCCTCCTGGTCTCAACTCCAGTTTGTCATGGATTAAGTCCACAGAGCCCTGAAATGTTTGCCGAAATGAGATTTGCACCTTCCAAAGTAGGATGAATGCCGTCTCTCTTAATCAGACCAGGTTTTCCCCAGAAGGCTGTCCAATTATTCACGAAGCCCACATTGTTTGCTGGGCACCACCAAGACAACCAGCGCTGAAATGATGACATGCGGCTATACATGTCATCATTGATCAGATTGGGGAGGGGACCAGAGAAGATTACGGTGTCCGACATTGTTTTAGCATAACTACATACCGACGCCACATTAAGTTTGGTGCATTCTGATTGGCGTAAACGAACATCATTACCACCGACGTGAATAACAATCCTACTGTATTTACGTTTATTTTTAGCCAGCAGTCTAAGATGCGCCTCAACGTCGCCCGCTCTGGCCCCCGGAATGCATGTGACTGTGGACGCTTCGGTCTCTAAATTCACGTGTCTCATAATAGAGCTACCAATAACCAGAGTTGGCTTCTCAGCGGGTGTCTCGCTGAGTGGGGAATATCTGTTAGATACGTGAACGGGTTGGTGGGGACCTGCGGGTTTCGCGTTATGCCCCTTCTGAACAGTCACCCATTCTCCCTTCTGCTCGGGAGTTGCCGGGGGACGGCTAAGAGGAGCTACCTTTTGCCGGTCCGCACCGGCTAACATGGGCTTTACTGTAGCTGAGTTATTTTCTAAGATGCGGAGCCGGGCTTCTATGGCTATGATTCCCGCCTCCAACCTAACAACTATACTACATTTAACATATGTATCGGTACCAGTAAAGGAGGTAGGGGAGTAACCAAACATGAGACAGTTAGAGCAGGAAATAGCACCCGAGGGTGGGGAAAGAGCCATAGCTAGCTATCAAGCTAAAGTAGCTACCGTTAGCAAACCCGAAAAGAGTGTAGGCAACTGTGTAGTTACAGTCGCTAAGAGAAGGAGAGTTTGTGAGTGCTTAAGCTGTAGTAACGTGTGATTACAACGTCAGGCAGTTGCCGTGATCAAGAGTTTTAAAACGATCGATTAAGTTAAGATAATAAGCTATCAGCAACAGAACAGGCACACGCGATACCCGGAGATGACAACAATAACCGGAAGTTACAACATGCTTACCGCAATAGTGGTCCGTGTAGAAACAGTCCCTCTAAATCTCCTCTGTCCTGTGCGCGCGCTGTCTTGCTATGTGGCGCGCACGGCTGCCTTGCGCCATTCTCAGCGCCTGTTTGTGCACTATAGAGAGCGCTCGATCGGGCAACCTCTGTCTGCACAGCGGCTGTCACACAGGTTGTGTGAGGCTGTGTCACAGGCATGTCTCCTCTGGGGTGGAGCTCCCGGAGAACGTCAATGCGCACTCAACCAGAGGAATGTCCTCCTCCACGGCTTTGCATGGAGGAATGTGGAGTGGAAGATATTTGCACGGCTGCATCTTGGTCTTCCCCCTGTTCGTTTATTCAATTTTATTTGAGGGATGTCTCCCATTCCTCTCTGACACACTCTGTACTGGGTGTCCTGTCGGAGTGAGTGACGTCAGGGAGCCAGCTGTGCGCCTCTCTCCTGCCTCTCGGCACGCGGAGAGCGGCCCTTTTCCCCTCTTATAGGAGGGATGTTCCTTTTTCCTCTGACACACTTTGTACGGAGTGCCTGGTCAGAGTGAGTGATGTCAGGGAACCAGCTGGGCGCTCTCCTACCTGTCTGACACGCAGAGATCTGCTGTTCCCCCACTACGATCGCAGGACGAGGTGGGACTTTCGTCTCTACTTTCTCACAGCGGCCGGTATGTATTGTTCCCAGCCTTCACCCCGTCGGGAAGATAGGCATGTTTTGCTATGTTCCAGGTACGGTGATGAGCCATTACGCATGGCGCATCAGGCAGGGGGGTGTTATTGAGCAGGTATGTCTGTGCTTCTAGTGCCGGGCGGACCCAGTGGGGCGCAGACTACATCATGCTTTGCCCTTAACCCAATAGCGATAGCCTTAGAGGCCGAAGCCATATACGAAATAGAACTGAGGTTACCTACTGTAACCCCAGCTTCTATGAGTAAATGGCGCAGCCCTCTAAGTGCGGGGCCCCACTGGCTCTACGAATAGCTGAAGAAAAGTTATGTTGTATGGGAGCAGATTGCCGGGCCACCTTCCTATTTATACCGGAAGGAGGCCCGAGGGTGGGGCCCACCTTGCGTGTGGGCGTGGACTACAAGTGTTTCAGTGCTGCGCGGGGGCGCAGGGGGATTACCAAATAGCGATAGCCTTAGAGGGCTGCGCCATTTACTCATAGAAGCTGGGGTTACAGTAGGTAACCTCAGTTCTGCCTGCTCTGTATTAATGTCATGTTGACAGGTTATCATCATGTAGGCGTTGATAAAAGCTCATTATAATGTTGTGTTGTGTGTATGAAGGTACGAAATAAAGTTTTGCATTGCCTATCGTGCTATTTGTGTTTATTATTTTAATCACACAGCGATAAGACACAATAACAATGTGCCTACATAACTGTCAGTTGCAGCCCTAGCATTAGTATTGTTTATAGTAGCAGCTACAACATTAAAATACTTATAGGCAGATTGAAGAGGATAATGGGAGAATGAACAGAGGGGCAGAAACATCCATATGAATAATAATAACTTTATTTGTATAGCACCTTTCATACAGGGGATTGCAGTTCAAAGTTCTTTACATCAGTCAGAAATAAGATATAAAATCAGTGTAAAACAAGCAGCAAGAGCAAAGCATAAAGTGGGATAAAATAATGCAGATATAGATATAGGTTAGACCCTCCAGAAAAACGCGGGCAAAAATCCTTTATTATGCGGGCTAAATTCCTTGATTATGCGATTAAACATGCAGGGTTTTTATGTGATTTTATGCGGTGAAATTGCGGGAAGTTGCGAAATATGCGGAAAGTTGCGAAATATGCGGGGAAAAAGAATAACAATTTTTAAAAATATTGGGCTGTCTTATTTATTCTCTCTCACACACAAACTGCCACTAACGTTAAACCCCTTTACTATTCAATTAAACACATTCAATGTTTATTTATTGTAAAAGCAATTGTTTTTTTTAAATCTCACACACACCATCTTGGTGTTTTCTCTATCGTGTGAGCTACACACGTTCACTCTATACAGTGTTGTTTACATTCTGTGATGCGCGAGCTGATGACGTCACGTCAAGACGAGTCAACTTTTTTTTTCTCTCAACTTTGTGTGGGGATTATGCGGCCTTTTGATAAATATGCGGCCTTTTAAAAATCTGCGCCATTTTGCTGATTATGCGGTAAATTCTGCGATCGCAGAATCGCGTTTTTCTGGAGGGTCTAATAGATATAGATATATATATATATATATAGTAATCCAAACAGGCCACCTTGTTTATGGTTTGATTCAGTTTTAGTAGAATATAAAATACATGAATGAATGATGAAATGAGCACTTAAAGTGCAGACATACTATAATTATATTGAGGTACTTGAGACAAATCCTGCAACTTTATAGTTCTGCTCCACAACCGTTCGAGAATGACGAAACTATCACGTATAAAAGGCTACATGTGAATAGAGGGGCAGGAAACCGGCTTGCGTATTTACATCATGCACTGATTCGCTAGCTGAACAGCCAATCAGAGTGATTGCTTGGTCTGACTGCCTGACCCGATGCATGGCCAATTCAACATGTTGAATCGGCCATGCATCGGGTCAGGCAGTCCAAATAAGGCGTGTCACGGCCGACGGTGCGGGACACACCAAATTGAGGTTGGGCGACAGAACACGCTTCGTCTTCCGACAAACGAAAACGGCCGAAATCGGCCTGGTGTGTCAGGGCCGACGGTGCGGGACACACCAAATTCAGTTTGTGCGACAGAACACGCTTCGTCTTCTGACGAAAGAAAACGGCCGAAATCGGCCTGGTGTGTCAGGGCCTTTAGACAAAAAATCAAGATGAATAACTAAAATAAAAAACTCCAAACATCTTTAATAACAACTTTTTTGTAAAGCTCTTTTAGTTTTAAACCTGATGTTTATAAGCTTCTTAGTTTTTGCAACAGTCTGTAAATATACACAACTTTATAATAAAATGCACACACTTACCTTTTTCTAGACTAAACACAGGTATGATCCGAAGTTAAAAAAAAGATGAGGTTATCATGAGGTTGTTAACATCGTAGTTTATCAGTGGATGTTTGCTGGAACTACTTTTAAACAGCGTGTTTCCTGACGGACACACACAGCGTTGAGTCCGGTCAGGTCGTGACCGGTTTCAAGCCAGGGTGATTCGTTGAGCTTACCTTGAGCATGAAGCAGAAGTCCGTGGGAGCTCTGTATTTCAGTTTGAAGTGCTTGGTGTTATAGATGTTGAATTTTTCAAAATGGACAAAGCAGACAAGATCGCTTGAAGACTATCGGAAAGAGAAAAGAAAAAGCTAATATTCAGAATGTCAGGTACAAATCTTAAAATGACGAAAGAAATTACAGTTTGGATTTACGTACATGCGTTTTAAATGTGTACAAGATATGGTAATCAACTTTCAAGATCTTTTACCATTAAAAAGCTGCCAATCAGTTTTAAGATGTAGCATAATGAGGAGTTCCATTTCTTGTCATCATTTTGTGAAGAAGTACTTGTTCTCAGCCTCGTTGTGTGGTTGGTATTACAAATAAAGACACTTCAAAGAAGTGGAGGGTCAATAGTTTTTCTTTCATTTTCAAGGGAGGCAACAATGAAGCTTCAAGTCAAGGGACACATTTGTTTTTTCTTTTGTAAAGCAGTTCAACTTTCCTTCCCTGTTTTGGTTTTGAGCAGAGATATTGTGTTCACACAATAAACATCACTGACAAAGGTGCTGTTTTTCGGAAATCTACAAAGGGAAGCTTCAAGGAAAAGGAAGTAACCCGCAGACCTCTGGCTTCTGTTTTCTTTATCTCTCATGTTCCTTCTCACTTTATCTGGCACCTTTGTCCATTTGTCTTCTTCCATTAGCCAACACTTCCTGCTTTATGACCAAAGCTCCATCCCCCTCTTCTTCATAATATGACAGTAGCTTTTGTGTACAGTCTTCTCGTTCTGCTGATGATTTTTACTCTGCCTTATTCGGCCATTTCTATCCTTTCCAAATATTCACCTTCTTCCTCCATGTGGCCTTGGCGTTGGATGATTGCTGCAGCGATTTGCACATCTGCTTAGCACAGTTTTCCCTCTTGGATGGTTATTCAGATTTCTTTTAATTTGTCAGCCCTCACTCACATGCTGCTCTTCAACTGCAGCTTGGCCTCAATTCACACTGTCCATCTTCATTTCTCGCTCTTTCTGCCTCTGCTACGCTTGAGCACTCAGAAGTAAGCTATCATAGACTTCACACAGAGGAAAAAACGTATCTTGTCTCTCTCTGTTTAAAGACTGCTGCTGTACTTTTCTAGCTAAGAATAGTTAGGCTCTTTACTGCCTGGTGCCAAAAATGACCTAACCAAATGAGTAATAACCAGTTTTACTGGCATGGCAACAGCTCACTAAAAGGCTTTGTGTGTAGGAGGAGGTTTCAACCACACAGGTTGCTAAATAGCTCATCTCTAACCTACTTGGTCTCTCTTGAGCAACAACACATTGGTGTCAACAGTGCACTATGAACATGCCTGTATTTAAATGTGAAATATGATGTAGAATTCTTTAAATGCACAAACATTTTTATTTGTTTAGCCATACCTTTGTCTTTCCCTTGGGAACATAGTAGATGCCTGAGGCCCTGAGCACAAAGTAGCGAGGTTTCCAAACCTTTTTCCCATCTTCTTTGAGGTACAGGGTACCTTCAAGATCAGGAACAATCAGAGTGGAACCTCCAAAGTGCTCCTGCGGGGTCCCGGAATAGAGAAGAACATTAGTAGGTAAGTGTGAGGTAAAGCTGCGTGTAGTCTGCTTAACATGACCAGCAATTTTTCTTCAGATAGACCTCAAAGGAAGCATATATAGTGAAAAAGGGGGCCTGATATGGAGCCTTGTGGAACTCCACAGAAAACGGGTGCAGAAGAAAAGGACACACATTTAAATTCTAACAAAGGTTAATTTGTCTTGTAGTGTTAGAGTTCAAGGGCAGTCTTAGTGGGTAGAGTAATTGACTGTGCCAAAGGCAGTAGAGAAAACTAATTGAAACTGTGTGACTTCTTGAATCCAAAGATAAGAACAATCATTTTTTCACTCTAGGGAGAACAGACTCAGCGCTATGGTGACTTAAATTGTTCCAATGCACTTCATCCAAAATGTTGGATATTATTAATGGTAATTATTAAGAACAGGCGGCTCAGGTTAGGTTTTATGACAGCTCGTTTAAAGCAAGATGGGACATATAAAAAATGACCATTGAGTTATTTATTATTGATAAAATATATCAACAAGGTCCAAAACCTGTAAAAGTTTTATGAATTTCAACTTTCTCTCGTTTTGTGAAATGACACACATCAACTTGACATATAGTCTCATTAATAAGATGTGAGCATGGTACTGTAACTGACCTGAAGTAAGAGCTGTTTGGCTTGCTCATTAATTTTGCTCGAACATTCTTTCTTCTTTTTCCACAAGTAAAATACCTTCAGGGGGAGAAAAGCATGGTTCATTATACCAACTAAGCAGAAGACAGTTTAATAACATTTTTGAAAAGGCAAGAGCACTCTTACTCACTTGAGGGTTTGTGAACATCACATACTTCTGAGGTCTTGAGACAAAGTACATTTTGTTTTCACTGAGACGAGTCCACGAAGACAGGGGCTCCACTATGTGTTCGTGGTCTTCAAAGCCTCTTTCTGAAATGTTGAAAACACATGTATATCCTGCCTCTGTGGAGATTATTTTTGGCATTGGTGTGTCTGTGTGTGTTCTTGTTCATCTCACCAATCTGCAGTTCAGGGTTGGTCTCACACAGGCTCCAGTCAATGCTGCAGTCGCAGTGTGTCTTCTCAAACAGCATGTCCAAAACCTCTCGGACTGTCTGTCTCTCATCCACCATCAGTATTTTGGAGCTGCCGTCAGTCATCAGCACTTTTACTATTAACTAGGACAGGCAGCAAACTAAGTACATGTGTCTATCTGACTGAAAAGTGACTTAATAAATAAACAGACCTGATCATTTTACCTTTCTCACTTTGGCTTCTTTCAGCTTTTCCAGTGCCAGTTTAATTTTGTCTGACTTTGTCTGTGGTTCGCTCTGGAAGCATAAAAAGAGGAGGTTATCAGTTGTCCTTTATTCCTTGAAATTACAACTTTGTTTTTCACAAGCTGTGACTGATTCTATAGTTACCGTTTGCAGCCCTCCAGAGGATTCAGCAGAGTTTGAAGGTGGAGGAAGGGCAGATGCTGCCATTTCATTATCTGCACAGTTGCCGGCCTGTTGATATGTGGGGAGGCTACATTCTGAGGTGGTTGATCTTGATGCTAGGTCAGCCATCAGAGCATCCAGGTCATGGTCCTCCAGTTCTTTAAGAGACTCTGTAAGGAGATAAGGAGTTGTGGCCTAAAGGTCAGAGAAGTAAAGGTGCCAGTCAAACTTCCCTTCCTGGTAACCTCACACTGATAACAAAACCACCGTAGCCAAGCTAGCTGTCACGATCTTAGTTTTATGTCACGGTTTTAGTTTGGTCTGTCTTGTCATGGTTTTATTTTGCAATTCTTTTCTCCCTGTGTCTTGTCTTCCTCCCTGTTGTTAGTTTCCCTGGTGTGTCTGATTGTGTTCACCTGTTGCCCTTGTGTTTCTCCTTCCCTGCCCGGCTGTTTCTCGTCTCGTGATTGCTCCTCCCTGTATTTAGTCTGGTCTCTTCCTGTGTTCGGTGTTGGTTCATTATTTGTCGTTCATGTCTCCCTTCATGTTGGTCACAGTCACCTTTTGTTTGGATGCTACCTCGTACCTGTTCACGGATTCTTGTTTTACCTCGTACCTGCTCATGGATTCTTGTTTTACCTCTTACCTGTTCATGGATTCTTCTTTTTTCAGCTTTTGTAAATAAAGCTCGCCTTTTTGTTTCCTTTTGAAACCTGCTTCCTCCTCAATCTGCAATTGGGTCCTATTTTTCCCCAACCCTGACAGAATGAACCAACCACAAATGGACCCAGCAGATGATCCATTTGAGGTAGAATTACAATATTATACTTTTTATTTGGCTTGCTGCTTTGATTGGTGGAAGGGAGCGTCCAGTGTTTGGCAGAAGAGGGCCGCTCTGGTAGAAGCGCACCGGTTGGCAACAGAGAAAACATGGTTGTTGAAGTTTTTACCTGGCTGGATTGTGGACTTCCTCCAGACATGTGATTCCCAGCCTGCTAGCTCCAGGCATGCTAGCCCCCTGCCACCCAATTCCCAACCTGACACCATAATTCTCTGTGTGTTCCGTCTGGAGTCAACCCCTGCTTCTTCCCCTTTTCCTGCTCCTGTCCAGGAGCCGTTCTCGGGTACTCGTCTTGCTTTTGGATGTCCACTGAGCCTCCAAAAGGCTCCTAAGCGAAGGAGTCGCAAGTCCAGGCTAGCAGCCCGAGCCCCAGAAGCCATGCTTTGGGCTCCAGTACAGGCCCCAGAAGCCATGGTTCCGGCTCCAGAACCGGCCCACACAGCCATGGTTCCAGCCCCAGTTCTGGCCCCAGCAGCGATGGTTCTGGCCCCAGCAGCCATGGTTCCGGCTCCAGAACCGGCCCACAAAGCCATGGATCCGTGCACCAGTACCGGCCCACACAGCCATGCTTCCGTGCTCCATTACCTGGCTTACACAGCCAGGGTCCAGGCTTCTGTTCCGTGCTCAACAGCCATGGTTCCGGCTCCAGAACCGGCCCCAGCAGCCATGGTTTCGGCTCCAGTACTGGCCCTCCGGCCGACGCCAGCTCCCTGTGTCCTGTCGGCGTACCGGCCGACTCCAGCTCCTCGCCTCCCGTTGGCTCTCCGGCCGACGCCAGCTCTCCGTGTCCTGTCGGCGTACCGGCCGACGCCAGCTCCCCGTGTCCTGTCGGCATTACGGCCGACTCCAGCCCCCCGTGTTCTGTCGGCGAACCGACCGTCTCGGGTCCCCTCTCGAGTCCCCTCTCGAGTCCCCTCTCGAGTTCCCTACTCAAGTCCCTTCTCTAGTCCCGACTCAAGTCCCTACCCAAGTGCCGTTGGAGGTTCCGCTGGGGGTCCTGCCAACTCCATGTCCTGTCCCGTTGGGGGTCCCGCCGACTACTCTTCTGCCGGGGCTCCTGCCAACCCTATGTCCTGTGCCGTTGGGGGTCCCGCCTACTACTCTCCTGCCGGGGGTCCTGCCAACGCCATGTCCTGTGCCGCTGGGGGTCCCGCCGACAACTCTCCTGCCGGGGGTCCTGCCAACCCCATGTCCTGTTCTGTTGGAGGTCCCGCCGTCACCTGTCTCGCCAGGGGTCCTGCCAACTCCTTGTCCTCTTCCGTGGGGAATCCTGCCGACACCTGACCCGCCGCGGGTCCTGCCTACTCCTTGCTCTGTTGCGTTGGTGGTCCAATCAACACCAGCCCTTGCTCCATCCGGGGTCCCATTGACACCAGCCCATGTCATGTCCAGGATCCCGTCTACGCCTGTCCCACCGACACCGGGTCCTGCGCGGCCTCCGGAGCTGTCCGGTCTTTGCCCTCGAGCCCGGCCCCCTGAGAGCCGCGGTCTTCGCCCTCGAGCCCGGCCCCCTGAGTTCGCCCGATGTGGCCCTCGCCCCTTTATGAACTCTGCCTTGCCCCCGGGCCGTCTGCCCGAGACCCCCACAATGAACTCTGCCTTACCCCCAGGCCGTCCATCCGAGACCCCTTCCTGGTCCTCTGCCATGCCCCTGGGCTGTCAGCCCAAACCCGTCCTCCAGACCCCCTCCACCCACCCTTTTGGCCCTAGTGGCTGCTAAACCCTTGTTACTGTTACAAGGTATGTATTTTGTAAATTGTGTAACTTGCTGCTGTTAAATACCGTCAAACTATGTGCTTTATGTGCAATATATACTTTATATACATATGCCATCTGTAATAACTGTAATATATACCGGGGTGCTCAATCCTAAGAACTGCTACAGGATTTGATTTGTAGATTTGATTTGTTTTTGATCTGTATTTTTGAAAATGATGTAACCTTTTATCTTTTTTTAGCATATTGTTTATTATATTATAACTTAGTACTTTTTTAGAATATTGTTGTGGTGTTTGTTTATATTATAACTTAGTACTTTTTTTTAACGCATGTAAGATAATGCAACACTAAGCTGTCTGTGGCTCTTTCGTGCTGTACCGCTGCAAATTTCCCCTCTGTGAGACTAATAAAGGTATTCTGATTCTGATCATGAGCCTAGAGCTCTGCAGTGGGACGCTATTGAATCTATTTCTTAGTCCTATCAACAGATTTTTGGCATTTATATAGCTGTGCCACAGCCATCCAATTGTCCTGCCATGTTGGTTACGTTACATTGCGTTATGTTATATTGCGTTATGTTACATTACAATATTCTACGTTATGTTAGGTTATATTATGTCATGAGCCTAAAGCTCTGCAGTGGGACGCTATTGAATCTATTTGTATTTCTTAGTCCTAACAACAGATTGTTGGCATCCTCCTTTATTTCCCAAACTGATTTATCTCCACTTTTATCCACCCTAGTCTTCAGAGGTTGGCGTGATCTTCTGGCACAAGAAAAAACAGACTCTCCACATCTCCTAACAGAAACATAACATCTTGAAAGACTGCCTTACCTCCCCCACTTGCATCCTTTCTACATCACACATATTTTCAGGGCAGTGTGACTCTTGGTTAGGTAACACAGTTGAACATCTACAGTTCTTGCTTTGAAAGAGAGCATTGTCATTTGAATGAGCATTTACCATTCAGGTCTGTGAAGCCAATGGAGAAGGTGCGCTCTGTCTGTAAAGTGCTGTCCACTTCAGTTTTGTCCACTGATGCCATTAAACTCTGCAACAAAGCAATGAGATAATACATTAACAAAATCTCACACCGTATGACCTTTGTATATTAGTGTACAGCAAATAAACATTATTGCATCAAATGTTTCAAAATACATTTTACACAGAAGTCATTTGTATGACAGAAGCTTTTTATTTCAAATCAAAGAGCTGCCAAAATGGGCCATATGTGTCCTTGAACTGCTCTGAACTGTTGTTGGAAGAGGTTACATGAGCCTGTTTTGTATCAGTTGTTTCCCTGTTTTTAATGCTCTGTTTTCAAGTTGGACAATTAATAGGAAAAAATACCGCACTTGGCTTCTGCAAAGACATAAATAACACTTCAGTAAGAAAAACTTATTTGTCAAGTGTGATGTTGCAAATTGTCTGTTCTCTTTTTTTGGAACAAGCTGTACATCCGGTGCATACATTGCACACTGGTGTCTCTATTAAAGAGCTTGAATACCATTGGA